>NC_143574.1:18554274-18857903 GCF_054136105.1 Typopeltis vanoorti | reverse complement strand
CTACCGATTTGTCTCAAATATTTTGGATTTAACATCTACAACGTTTCAAATTCAATGATCATAAATATCCAACATTTGTTCTATGCAGAAAATTATTCAAAATCATTTAGAGACTGTGAACAACAAATGCTATTGTGATATTGCTGGCAACCGAGTACAATCCGTATAACTGTAAACGTAATTTTTAGATACAGTACTGGAATTTAATCTGTAGAGGTGTTATTATGTATGTACATTATAAAAAATAAATAAAAAAAAATAAAAAAAAATTGCCACTTTTAAATTCAGGACTTGTCGTGAAATGACGTCACCTATGTAAGACTGGATAAAACACTGGGCAGATTAACTTGACCTCATCTATGCGCACGCGAAAAGAATATTTAGAGAAGTCCATCGGCCTAAGGAAGCAATGCGTAGGCACAAAATTCTCCTCAGTTATAGGGTGGCTGTAAATTAAGAACGCTGGCGGGCTACTTCGATGAGTCATAGTGACGAACCGGGTTGGGTCGATCATCGTCTTCGAAAGGTCATCACGCTTAGTCAAAGAATTGACTGTAATTATAAGTTACCCAGCAGGCATCTAAAAAAAAAAGTGGGGAAAACAACCTGGTTAAGTTCACTTCAAATTTACATTCAAAACAGTTGAGTGTCACAATGGAGACAATCGCTTATGGTTTTTTAATTATAAAGAGTGAACATCCTGCAGATAATTGGTAACAGATCGTCAAAGAATTCGGGCCGAATAAGAAGGGATAAAAAAAACTGAAAGGGGAAGCAACAGCAGTTATTATAATCTAATTGCATTCCTAAGATGATTGGCGCACATCCACGAATATTTTTGAATTTTGAAATGCACAGAAAACACTTTTTCCGTTTTTTGGTACATTTGTAGAATTTTAAAGCTTATTGCAGTTTATGAAGCACTCGTTTTGTGCTTTTCATTTCGCAGTACTAAGTGTGAGCGAAAATATTAAGATAAAAAAAATTATATATAAAATAGGATTTATCATCATCATCATCATCATCATCATCAAATTCCTGCCATGTACCCTCAAGGGGGTGTACAGGATATGACAGTACTACACTAAAAAAATTACATCATTACTAACTTCCTATCTACAATTTTCCTCCAAATCAGTCTGTTACTTGTCAAGACTCCAACATTATCAGATCTTATATTTCTATCGTCTAACGCACTTTGTACCATATCAATCCACCTATATCTTGGTCTTCCTCTGGGTCGTTTTCCTGCCAACCTGGCAGAGAACACTTGTTTTGCTAATCTTTCCTCTCCCATTCTATTTAAGTGACCATACCATCTGAGATTAGCTCTGCTAACGCATTCCTGGATGCTGACAATGTCAAGTTCTTTCCTAATATCCTCATTTTTAATATGATATTGCCATTGATGCCATCTGTTCACACTCCCTAATCTTTCTCAGGACTCTCATATCTGCAGTCTGTAGTCTTTGGTCAAGTGTTTTACTTCTGACCCAGCTCTCAGGTCCATAAGTTAAAATTGGTTTGAACACAGTCTTGTATACAGCTAATTTAGTGTTCCGACTAATTTCTTTCTTATTCCATATGAATTTATTCAATTGACTTCCCACGATACCAGCTTTGCTGATTCTGTTGTCTATTTCTATATTTAGTTTACCATCTTCAGTAAAAATTGTGCCTAAGTAGCTGAAATGTTTTACTTGTTCCACAGGTTCTCCATTCACAACACAGTTGACATTTTCAATGATTCTGCCTATTTTCATTGTCTTTGTCTTTTTATTGCTGACCTTCATACCATATCTATTACAACAGCTATTCAATTTAGTCAGAGAATCTTGCAGACTTGTAGCGGATTTATTTAGAAGTATAACATCATCCGCATAAAGCAAAGAGCTGACATTAACATCTCCAATTTTGATATCAGGTTTAACACCACATTCCTTCATAATGTGATCCATATAGATAATGAATAACAGAGGGGATAATGTACATCCTTGTCTCACACCAGATTTAACATTAAACCATCTTCCTGTACTTCCTTCAATTCTAACTGCTGACTCACAACTCAAATAAAGACTAAGTATTGCTTGATATAATGCCCCATTGACACCATATAACTGCAGCGTATTGAATAGCTTCTCTCTTGGCACCTTGTCATATGCCTTTTCCAAATCGACAAAACTTAAATACAGATCTTTGTTATATTCCCATGCTTTCTCGACTATTTGTCGTAAAGTGAAGATCTGATCCTGACAGCCTCTATTTGGCCTGAATCCAGCTTGTTCTTCACCAAGCTTTTCTTCCACAATTCTTCTCAACCGTTTCTCAAGTATACTTGCATAGATCTTGCCAGGAACACTCAGTAGGGAAATACCTCTGTAATTCTCACATTCAGTTTTATTTCCCTTTTTATATATGGGTACTATGAGAGCTCTACTCCAATCATCGGGAATTCGTCCCTCTGTCCAGGCTTTCTGAACTATGCAGTGCAGCCACTGTAAGACTCTTATACCACCATACTTCAGCATTTCTGGTCGAATATCATCTACTCCTGCTGCCTTTCCACATTTCAAGCCTTTGATGGCTTTTTCTACTTCAAGTATGGATATGTATTCCTGACTGCATGCCTGGTCAGTGTTTTTTATCACTGTGCTGTCATCACTGCTTGTTTCATTTAGCAGTTTTTCAAAGTAATTACTCCATACTTCAAGGATATCTTTTTCTCCTGTTTTCATTTCACCTTTATCATCTCTAATTCCTTTTACAGCACTCTTTCCTCCATTCCTAAGCTTCTTCAACAACCTCCAGAATATTTTGCCACCTTCTTGATATTTATTTTCTATATTCTTGCCAAAGTCCTCCCATGACTTTTGTTTAGCTAGTTTTACACACTGTTTAGCTTTCTTACATTTGTCTCTGTATTCTGTAAGAGTAAAAGCTGACTTATTTGCCAGGAACTTTTGATATGCTTTCTTCTTTTCCTTCACTGCCTCTTTAACTTCCTGTGTCCACCAGGGAGTTCTGATTTTTTTATCCTTGCACACAACCTCACCACATGCCTCTCTGGCAGAATCAATCAATGTTTCCTTCAGAGTTTGCCACTGAATCTCCAAGGTTTGATTCCTGTTCTCAAACTCTTTCATTTTCTTTTCAATAATATTTCTGTATTTTAGTCTACAGTTCACATCTGAGAGCTGCTCAACTTTTATTCGCTTTAAAACTTTCTTACATGTTATTCTTTTCAATATGAAATTCAATTTTATCCTGCTCAAGACTAAATAGTGATCACTTCCAATTTCAAATCCTCTGTACACTCTGGTGTCCTGCACCAGGGAGAAAACATCACTATCAACAATAACATAGTCAATGAGACTTTTCTTATTCTTAGCCTCTTCTCTCCATGTGAATTTGTGCACATTTGTATGTTGGAACATGGTGTTAGTAATAACCAGTCCATGTCCTGAGCAGAAATCCAACAGATATTTGCCATTATTATTAGCTTTGCTCTTTTCTCCAAATTTTCCCAAAATATTTTTGTATGTCTCACAATCATTTCCTACTCTACTATTTAGATCCCCAACAAGGACCAACTTTTCCTTTTTCATTGTGTCAGTTGCTTTTTCTAAAGCCTCAAAAAATTCCTCCACTTCTACCTTAGTAGAACCTTCTGTGGGACCATAGGCACAAATAAGTCTCATTGTCCAGTTCCCCATTCTCATATTTGCCCACATTACTCTACTTGAGACTGACTGCCATTCAAGAAGATTAGCCTCGTATTTTGTGTTGAATACTATGGCTACTCCTTCTTTTCCTTGATTGTCATTGCCTGAATATAACATTTTGTATTTATTGCTCAGAAAGATCTCACCAGTTTTGGTCTTTTTTGTTTCAGTCACCCCTATTATGTCGATCTGGTACTTATCTAATTCCTCAGCTAGCTCCATTTCTTTGCCATTCAGGCTTCTTACGTTGATAGTACCGATCTTTAACTCTGGTGATGTTGAGTTGGGGTTTGTTTTCAGATTTGTTCCAGTAGCTGACTTTTCACTGTTCGCCCTGGTTCCCTGGCGAAAACAACGGGGGCCTTGTTTAACCGGGCGACGCCCCAGCCGGCATGAAATTTTGTCATGTTGTACCATCATTTTTTATTTTGGTTTAACCAATAAGAATACAATTTGGTCGGCTAAATCCCAAATTGCCAGCCCATCCTCGTTCGTTCAGTATCAAAGTAGATACCCAACAGGGTGCACCACGAGAAGGTGAGGATTGAACATTAGGTCAGAAGCCCTGGTCGGTTCTCCGCATTCCTTTAAAGGCTATGTGGAGGTCTCCTCTCAGTTATACAGCTTTGACCCTTAAGCACCCCTATTGGGATTTATTAAGCATTCAAAAGAAAGTTACAATAATACAGTAATTAAATTATTATTATTATTATTATTATTATTATTATTATTATTATTATTATTATTATTATTATTATTATTATTATTATTATAAAAAATCAAAACAGACATTATGGTTCCCAACCATAAAAGAAGCAGAACTTCTCTCAGCAATACATCAAATCAAACCAAACAAAGGCCCAGGAATAGATGGTATCAGACCTAAAGATATAAAGCAACATGCAACTAGTTTAAGTCCAATCCTACTAAAACTAATAAATAAAATATTTAAAACATACCAAGTATGCTAAAGACCGCCCATAATTACACCCATATACAAACAAGGAAAAAGAAATTTAATCAGCAATTACAGACCCATAGCAACATTACCAATTATCAATCAAATTATGGAGCGGATCATACTGAAGAAACTCACACCATACACTGAGATCTTTAATATTATCCCCAAAACACAATATGGTTTTCAGAAAAAGAAGGGAACAACATCTCTCTTGGAAGACTTTACAGACGTAATTAATACCTCCTTAGACAAAAACGAAATAGCCATGGTAGTCTTTATAGATCTAACCAAAGCATTCGATACACTTGCACATCAAACCTTGTTAGAAAAGCTGAGGCATGTTGGAATAGACGGGCCTCTTCACAGGTGGTTTACAAACTACCTCCAAAATAGAAAGCATATCACACGTATCGGATCAAACCGAAGCAGAGAGCTACCAGTAACCTGTGGAGTGCCACAGGGAGCTGTACTCTCCCCAACTCTATTCAACATTTACACGCACGATATTAATCAGTTACCAATCAAAGGTAAGATATTCCAATACGCAGACGATACAGCAATAATATCCATCCATAATAACGCAAGCATAGCCCAAACAAATATGCAACATGATATAAATCTGATCATAGACTGGCTCACGAAAAACTCCATACACCTAAACTCAGAAAAGACAAAATGAATGATATTCAGAAATCCACTGACTCGACCAGTAGATAACAAATATATAACCATCCAACATCCACTTTCCAACACAAAAAACACACAGAACAGCAAAACCACTACAATCACTCAGGTTGAAACAATACGATACCTTGGAATTTACCTCGATGCAGATATGAACTGGAATAGCCATATAAAACATCTACACAACAAACTCCGAACAATAAGTGGCAAACTCTACAGTTTAAAAGACATAGTTCCCATACGCCTAAAAACACTAATATACAAACACTATGCCAAAATATACTAAGATACGCTATAACAACGTATGCTTTCTGTGCACCCTACAAATTAAATAGATTAATGTCGCTACAGTACAAAATGACAAAACTGATCTTTTGGGAACAAAGAGAAAATCACGACCTTATAAACATTGCAATGGCAGAGCACAAAATACTGACAGCAAAACATTTATGTCACTATGCAGCCTTGCTAAAACATTATTTCGATGCCAACTACAGGACAGTTAGAAATACATACCGTATAACAAGACCTCAGACTACTAATTATATCACATATAAATACAATAATCACTACGGAAAGGCCACGCGAAACTTCTACATCCCAGACATGATAAACAAATTACCTTTTGAATACAGAAACCTTACAAACTACAATAGCCTGAAAAGAGATCTAAGGACATACTACGAACAAGAAACACGCACCCAAAATACCATACAAACTTAATGAAACACAATATATTCGCTCAGGCTTCCAGTTCAGCGACGCATCAGTACATTCCAATTTATTGTGTGTGTGTGTGTGTGTGTGTGTGTGTGTGTGTGTGTGGCTGGGTGGGTGGGTGTGGGTGGGTGAGTGGACGGGAGGGGTGGGTGTGGGCGCGCGTGTGTGTGTGTGTGTGTGCGTGCGTGCGTGGGCGTGTGAGTGCGCGCGCGCGAATTTCTCAATCATAGATTCCGTAGCATCCTAACACAGCAAAAAAAAAAAAAAATATATATATAATAACCAACTGGTGTCATCCTCAGATAAGCTTACATTTAAACTTCGAGGATGAAAGGAAAAAAAAATTAGTTCTCATCCAAGATGTATCATATAAATGCATGTAATGTACGTATCACAAGAAAACCAATGTATGTATTATATGTAAACCAATGTACGTAATGTAAATATCACATGTAAACAAATGTAAGTAATGTATCATATGTAAACAAATGAATGTAATGTATATAATAATTGTAACAAATGTATGCAATGTAAAAAAAAAAAAAATTATTTTAAAAGTAAATCATGAGTTTACGCCGTATGTTTGTGAAAATAAGGACACATAATATTCAGATGGCATATCTGTAAATACTGTTGTATAATCACACCTTTTCAAACTTGAAAAAAAAAAATAGTAAACCACAACATGTAATATTTTACAACTTATGTAACTCTGAACAGTATAATTGTAAATTATTATTATGATTGTATATATAAAAAAAAACTGTTATCATCATTACTATTTAAATCTCATTATATGTAGCACAAAGTGCTGAAACTTGTAAAATAATATACTGAATAGATGATCATTGTACATATGTAAATATTTGAAAGAACAATAAAAAAAAAAAATAAAAATAAAATATTATTATTAAAAAAAATTATTATTATTATTATTATTATTATTACGGGCAGCTCCAAGGAGTCCTTAGACTCATCGAGGGAGGCCCAATATCATGTCACGAACAACTATTCAACAGTCACACAGTATCTATCATACTTCACCTTGAACTCATTTAACAGTCATGGCACCCACAACTTTGGCAGCTCATTCCAATCATTCACCACCCTCCAAGTAAAAAACCTAGCTCTAACACCCTTGCTGACCACACTCTTACCAAGCTTCCATGTATGGCCCCTAGTCCTCCCACCACCAGTCCTATTCTCAAAAATATTCTTCTGAATTAATCTTATAGAAATCCTTCAGTAATTTGAATGTCTCAATCATATCACCCCCTTTCCGCCTATCAACCAATTTATGCAGCCCACAAATCTTCAACCTGTTCTCATAAGGTTCATTCCATAGTCTTGCTATTATCTTGGTCACTCATCTCTGGATCCTCTCTACCTCCTCCTCCCCACCGAGAAGAAACCCTGTCACCCATATCTGGGAACAGTAGTCGAGATGGGGTCTTATCAAGGCTCGATACAGAGGAACAATAACCTGTTTGTCTCTGCTCGTTAAAGTATTTTTCAGTAACCAAGTGATTTGATGAGCTGATTTAGCCACTTTTTGCGATGTGTCTCCTAAACTTCAACTCCCAATCCACCAACACTCCCAAATCCCTGGCCTCGTCAATCTCCTGGAGTATAGTTCCACCAATGTGATATACTGCTGGTAATCTTTTCACCCCAAAATGCAAAACCTTACATTTTTCCAAGTTAAATTGACATCCATTCTCCTTCCAGTCCTCCAAACTATCCAAATCATCCTGCAAAATTTTGACATCTTCTGCATTCACTATTATTCTACCTACTTTGCATCAACTGCAAACAAATGCACACTTCCTCTCAGATCCTTTCCTATATCGTTAATGAACATATTAAACAGCAGTAGCGGTCCAAGAACAGAACCCTGCGGCATACCACTAGTCACAGGCCGTCTTTTGGACTCTACTTCTGAATAAACCACTCTCTCTCCATCTACCATCCTCCTATCCATCTCACCAACCCTATATCCATCATATGCTGCAGTTTACTGATTAGAATTCCATGTGGCATGCTATCAAAGGCTTTAGCAAGGTCCGGTAGATTCACTGTAAACCCGTTACCCTTATCCAGTTCAGCCGTCACTGTGTTATAAAACGTGAGCAAGTTACTGAGGCATGACCTACCCTTCACAAAACCATGCTGTCCCCCTTAGAGTATCCCATTTTCATCTCTCCAATCTTGTATTTTCCTCTTGACTATTTTCTCCAAGACCTTGACAACAATTCCTGATATGCTGATCGGCCGGTAATTTTCAACAGCAGTCTTGGAACCTCCTTTATGCAGTGGAACTATTTTCCCCTCTTTCCACCTTGGGACTAACCCAGACCCGAGACTCAAATTAAACAAAATGGTCAAAGGCAGTGGCAATTCTTTAGCCGCTTCTCATACGACACGAGCTGGTATACCATCCAATCCCGCAGATGAATTGGCATTGAGGTTTTGTAATAGACTATTCACCTCCACTTCATTCACAATTCCCGTATAAGCTGTTGGTTCTTCCATTTCTGCAATGTCGCCACCTGAATGATATACTCTTGCAAAGTGCTCACTCAGTAATTCCACTATATCAACTGATTCGGTTACCTTCCTTCCATTGGCATTCTTTAAAATCAATCTGCCGTATACATTTTTTTCTTTTACTTGCAACATATCGAAAAAACTGTTTGGGATTCTCGCTTGCATGGCTAATGTTCTTTCATAATCCGCTTTTGCTTTTCTTACCACACTTGTTACCCTTCTGGCCTGGGCTTTATACCGTTCATGTGCCTGCTGGTCACCTTTCTCCTTAAATCCCCTCCATAGTTGTTTCTTTTTTTGCAGCTCAAGCTTAATGGTGTTATGCATCCATTTAATCCCTACTTGATTTATTATTCGGACTCTAGGTATACAGTCAGCCATCGCTTCCTGCAAACACTTCTTAACCGCCTCCCATGCACTATCAACATCCACCTCTTGCAGTTTTACATGCCATGACATTGAACCTATCAAACTCCTAAGCTTGTCATACTTACCAGCCGGTAATTCCACATGTACCCTGTCTTAATTGTAAATTCCACACCTTTAGCCACCTCCCAAGTCAAGACCCTATAATCACTCTCACCAATTGGTGGCAATGTGGTCATATTCGTTACAGTCATATCCTCAGATGCAATTACTAGGGCAAGCACTCTCTGACCCCTAGTATTTTCCATTACATGCTGTCGCAGATAGTTATCTCTTAATGACCGCATAAAATCCAATTCCTTCCTCTCATGTGTCCTCTCCTCCCTCCAACCAATGCTAGCATAGTTGAAATCTCCCATAATAATTACCCTCCTTCCACTCACTTCTTCTGTTTGCTTATGCATACTATCTCTATATCTGTTCCATCACCTGGTCTATAGCAGCACCCAATTGTATATTTTGTTCTGCTAGTTTCAATCTCACACCAAATGCCCTCAATTGTGCTCTTTTCTCTATCCTGCAATTCAACTTCTATTTTCCTTGGCTGCAGCTCATCAGCTATCATCAATAATACTCCTCCCCCATTTTATTCTTCCTGTCATTCCTAAACACACTATACCCCTCACATTCAATCCCACTAGTTATATCATCTTCAGCCAGCCATGTTTCACTAATGCCAATAACCTGTGGCCTGGAAGTGCCAACCAAGACCAAACATTCTTCCTTCTTGTTCCTAATACTCCTAGCATTAGTATACATGAATTGCAGATCCTCCTTAGCCCCATCCCTACCTTGATGCCATAGACCACTGTTTCTCAAACTTCAGATATCCGCGGATCCCTTCTTAAATTTTCATTATAACCAAGTACCCCCTAATTAATTAATAAAAATAAATAAATTAATTAAAACTGAATAAATAAATTAATTAAAACGAATAAATTAATTTAAACTATTAAAAAATTAAATATATATTTTATTTGAATTTATATGTTCATGTAAACAAAAAATATGATTTATTTTTAATAGAACAAACTTTATAAAGATACTATAAAGTTTTACTTGAAATAATTTATCATCAATGAGAGGAGTAAAACTGTTTATGGTGAGATAAAATTTCAGCAAAATTTGGTTCTATACTTGTTAATTTCAATCTGAGATGCGGTTCGACATCTATAATGCGATTCCTCTTCTTCGTCTTAATATCTACAAGGGCCGAAAATCCAACTTCGCACAGATATGAACTTGGAAATAGAAAAATGAACCTTAGAACTTTATCTGTTAATTCAGGAAATTCATTCTGTATTTGTAGCCAAAATGATGATAACGTATTCTCGCTGTATTTATTTTTTTAGGAAACCATCAGAAGCTAGTTCTAAAAGTTGTTCTTCTTCTATTGACGATAGACCCTTTGGAATAAATTTGTTTTTATTGAAAGGGTATCTTAATATTCAGTCCAATTCAGGGAAATTCTTTTCTAGATTCACTTGTAAGCTTTTTAAATGCTGCATGATAGTAATTTTCACATCATCATCAATTTGTTCATTTGAACTTGCGAGCAATTCATGAAGCGATGAAAACGCGTCAAATTCTCCATTACCAACCCGCTTTTGCCATAACTTCATTTTTGCCAACGTGGCGTTCACTTTATCTTGGACATGAAATATAGAAATGTCCTTGCCTTGTAAAGATAAATTAAGACTATTTAATACAGTATATATATCTGCCAGGTATGCTAATTGACTGAACCATTTCCAATTATGTAAATGCTTTTTCAATTCAAGCTTTTCATCAAGAAAAACTTATAGTTCATTCCGAAGTTCAAATAAACGAGTAAGGACTTTTCCACAAGAAAGCCAACGAACATCGGTATGGAAAAGTTGTGTATAGTTGCTTCCCATTTCCTTGCAAAGTTGAGAGAAAAGTCTGGCGTTTAGAGGACGGCCTTTAATATAATTTATGATTTTTACAGCTTCATCAAGATCTTTTCTTAGGTCTGTAGACATCATATGTGTAACCAAAGCCTCCCTGTGTATACAGCAGTGTGTGTGTGTCGACTTTGCATTTGGTGCAACAGCTTGAATCCTTGAAACAAGCCCTTTTTTAGATCCGACCATGGATTTCGCTCCGTCCGTGCTTATTCCAACATAACTTTTCCAATCAAGCTTGTTTTGATGCATAAAGGTATTTATACTGTTGAATATTCCTTCTCCTGTTGTATATTCTGGCAAGGGTTGGCAATATAAAAGGCCGTCATGAATTTTTTGATTTTTTTCGTACCTAACGAACACTAGAAGATTTGTAATGTCTGTGGATTCATCTACCTGCAAAGCATAATAACGACTCTTACGTATATGGGATAACAATGTTTGTTTTATATTTTCAGCCATTTCAGTGATTCTTCGATGAACGGTACTATTTGAAAGGCAAATCCGATCAAAAGATCTTTTTGCATTATCTCCGATCATAATTTCCGCTATTATTTTTGCTGCTGGCTTGACCAAAGTTTCATCAATTGTTTCCGCTGCACCACTTTTTGCTATTAATAGCGACACACGATATGAAGCTTCTAAAGCCTTCATGTTTTCACCTCCTGACACGATCGACATCACTTTTTGAGATTCTTTTAAATTTTTTAGTTTATTTTCAAAAAAATCCGACAGGTTTGTCCTTGCATTCATTATGTTTCGATTCAAATTGGCGATTTAAATTACATGGTTTCATGCTTTCATTTTTTAAAGTTTCACCGCAAATTACACATAATGGAATAGGTTCCTCTTCATTTCCTGTCCATGAAAATCCACATTTCAAGTAATTTATATCGTACTTACGAAGTTTTCTCATCTTCTTTCTAGTTGGTTCTTTAGAGATGTTAGACAACGCACACTTATCAATTTCACTTGATCCAGATACAATATCAACGTTTTCTTGTTGCTGACAGCTACTTGTATCTACTATGTTCCTCTCTTTTGCGCATTCTAAAAATCCAGTCTTTAACCAGTGATCCATACTTAAGAATTTGAAAGCTAAAAAAAATGACCGTACTATAACAAGCCAAAAGGCTATATTACCGGCGACATAAGTTAAGTTTAAGGGAGATGGTAAATCCCGTATTATTCTACAGCCGGGTACGAAACTCAGATCGAAATCCTAGAGTTTCATGCCGAAAAAACTATCGGCAAGCCCAAATGTAAGTAATTACTTGGGTAGTACAACATCAGGGCAACTCGGAGTAAAGGTGGAGCAAACTCCGTTTAATATTCTCTCATAATGTAAAACGCAGCTCCAAGGAGATGTATTACTGTTTTACATTATGAGAAGAGGTCACTACTCAGACCGGTTTCAAACCTTTTTGGGTCTCATCAGTGAGTAGGTAGACCTGGAATATCAAGGTTTTAAGTGAACCGAACTTACATATACCTCTACTAACGAATTGCTAAACTGGTGTACTTATATATTGTTATTACTACTATAACAAGCCAAAATGCTATTTTTGTTTCTCATAATGTAAAACAGTAATACATCTCCTTGGAGCTGCGTTTTACATTATGAGAGAATATTAAACGGAGCTTGCTCCACCTTTGCTCCGAGTTGCCCTGGTGTTGTACTACCCAAGTAATTACTTACACTTGGGCTCGCCGATAGTTTTTTTCGGCATGAAACTCTAGGATTTCGATCCGAGTTTCGTACCCGGCTGTAGCATGATACAGGATTTACCATCTCCCTTAAACTTAAAACTTACCGTATTTAACGAACAGTCCTTCAACAAATGGCTAGTGAAAGCAGAACTCGAAACAGACAGCAATGGTAGGCCGGTAGAGATAAAGCAGCTATGAAGACGTTCATATGATTGGTGCGGTATTAACAAAAGATCGCGCTACTAATTGACAAAGATAAGCCGACAGTTCAGTTGAAATGCTAATTCTCTTCAACCCAATTCCTTATATAATATCTGAAACACATTCACTGTATATTTCTTAGTTTTAACACGTTCACTCAAACAAAACCATATGTAGCCGGTGCACCATATGGTTTTGATTGTCTACTATAGAGCATTTTATGTGGGAGGGATCATGCGATTCATTAGTTCCGTTTTTACCCAGTTGTCTCTAATTGCACTGTTTGTTGAGAAACATATTACACAGCCTGCAGATGTCTCTGTACCTTATTCAGTGATACAATAGGAACGTTTTATGATCTCAAACTTAAATTTTATTCACTGCTTTAATGATGCATAGCCGAAAATTGCCACGGACCCCCTGAAGACCTTTCGCGGACCACCAGGGGTCCGCGTACCACACTTTGAGACACACTGCCTTATACTAACTATCCCATTCTGATTTGTTGTCCTTCTTATTCGCTCCGGCATATTATACTCATTCATATGTCTATGTCTATTCAACTGCCTCCCTAAGGTCTGCATATCTACATCCCCATCCACTTAATAGTTTCCCTGATTCTGCACATTCACTTCATTCAACCACACTTTTTCAAGTCTCCTTACACCGAATCCATTCAAATGCAAACCATCCATCTTATATAGATCCTTTCGCCCATCGAACTCACTCCACACGTCCACAAATTCCACACTACTCATCCTGCATAACCCATGCATAAAGTCATTTGCAATTATGGCCCTCCTTCTAAACTCTTCACTGTCATACTGCAGCAAAAGACTAATCATCCTAACTCTCTCACTCTTTTGTTTTGCTACCTCAAACAATTCCTTCAGGTCCTCTATCATTTCCATTTTATCTCCTTTCAAATCATTCGTACCTGCCACCACTATCATTTCTTTCATCCTTTGCTTTTGCTCCCTAACAGCCTCACTTATGTCCTTAATGGTCACACCAGGTTAGTACGATTTTGTCAAATTCTCTACTATCACACCTCGTACTAACGAATCTCCATACAGCACTCGCTTCTTCATTTTGTTTATGTTCACAATCATACTCTTATTTTTCCTATTACACTTTTTTTTATTGGCTGGTACACTCAGTAGACATATGTGCATATGCTCCAGCTGCCACTTTGCTCTACGTATCGCTCCGCTCAACCACGCGATCTCACTCATTGCATCTATCTCATCTTTTTTTATTATCTGTTAAACCATTAATTTTCTCTGTATTAATACCTTCAATCTCACTTTCTGTGCCGTCCTCACAGTTCTCTGGTACAACTGTACCAGAGAAATATCGTTATTTTCTACATTCTGAAATTTGACAAAAATATCACACACACGACCTGAAACACACTTTAATTCCTCATTTTCCTTGCATTTTCTGCACACATTCACTCTACTATCATCATCAAACCATACTCCAACTGCTCTACGCAATGCATACATTTCGCAGATAGTACACTGAATAATCTCCTTTATGTTACCGTTATTAAACAAAGATGGCGAACCATTATTACTAGCTGCCATTTTCCTTCTTACCGGAGCCATGTGCACGCTTCTATCGTATCTTATCAAATTAATAATTGAAACAACACCAAAAACACACAAACAGACACACTAAGATACGAAAAGCAAAACTATGTAATATTCAAGCAAAATTGTCAATGATAACTTAAAATAACACTTATCTTACAGTTATCAATAACAAAGACATTTTAAGAAATATCGAACAGCTTGCTATTAATAAATATTAGAATCTGATTGGTTACTGATTGAAATATCATAGTTTTCATCTCTAGTTGTATTATAAGCAATGACTGTGATGACTGAATGGATGGTGGGAAGGGTTAACAAGAAAATGGACGCTATGTTGTTGCGCCACGTTTGCAAGTATTGCTTTCTGGGATTATTATTATGTGACACCTCCAGGAAGTCCAAAGACTCATCGAGGGAGAGTGTGCCAATAGCATCGAACGATTGAACCCTTCCAACTACTAACCGCGCTCAAACTTGCTTAACTTTTTGCGTGAGCTATTAGTAGCAGAGGCACCAATCGACCAACCTTTGCTGATTTAAGTGTAATTTTTATGTCATTTATATCTGCGATATGCTGATATAAATATCAGCATATAAGCATAATAAATATAAATATCAACATAATATCCGCAAGTAACGCCTGGAAACTCAAGTCTTTCATCCCATTATCAGAATACACGCATTTAACCCAATCAAACTCAATCCAATTTATAAAGGATTTTTTATGGACACTCCCAGCGATTTGGCATTTCCGATATTGGCTGTTCTTTGTGTATTAGCTATTAGGTAGCGCCTGCGAATTGAAAAATTTCAGCTTTATATAAATAGCGTCTTGATTTAGAGGGTTCCAAATCGCAGCAAATATTGGTTATTTATATAATTATTTTTTTTAATATAATTCTTAATATTTTGCTTTTATTTGAATGCTATTTTATGAATGTATCGTTTTTGAATATTTATGTAACTAGTCTGTCAATTCTTCCTCCCCATTCGATGCATGAAAACTAGGTTGCAACAATTCTTCATTTGGGAAAGTACTGCAACCAGTCGTAAAAGTTTACGAGGAGCCCAGAATACACACCTTTGATTTACGAAGATTATTTACGTTAGGAAACATACATTATCCTTCGTTCACCATCGTCTTTCTCTCTCTCTCTCTCTCTTGTTCATTTTCATGATGCATATTGGGTTACAAAAACGCCCAACTGTTTTCCGGACAGCACAGAATTTGCAACAGTACATCCGGAAACTGAAAGGCATTTCCGGCATGCAGCTTTATATATATATATATATATATATATATATATATATATATATATATATATATATATATATATCAGTTTGTTAAATTTATTTTAAAAATATTACGAATTTATATGCATCAACAGCCAATTATTATAATAAAAATGATGATGATGATGATAATAATAATAATAATAATAATAATAATAATAATAATAATAATAAAACACATTTATGTCAAGGCCAACCACGCAATACAATGGAACCTGGATACGAAACATGTTTTGAATCCTACTGTAATAATTCATTATTTTATTAAGTACGATTATTTAAATGACACATTTATAATTAATTAAATTTTAATAATAACTAATTAATAACACATTAATTTCCTTGATAATACTAATGGATAATTTGTACGAATGATTTATTGTTATGGGTTTAAATGAATACAAAAAATACAGCCTTAAGTTTTTCATTAAAACATTTTTATACTCATGAAAGTTCTTTTTTAAATAAAAGAAATTATATATGTCAATTTTAATCAGTAGATTTTTCTGATTATATAACATCCTAATTAACAATTAAGTTCCTTGTCATTTATATATATATATATATATATATATACACTATTTAATAAAATATGTTATTTGTAATATAATAAAATATATTATTTAATAAAAAATTTTAATAAAATATTATTATTATTATTCATTTTCCGATTGAAGGACGTAACGTATCGTCGTTCTTCCAATTGCGCTACGGAGTCGCTATTAATGATGTTTTTATTATTATCATGCCATCATATTATGGGAGAATGTTATATCCCAAAAACCAAACGAACAATTTGCACACGTTTTAATAATAGTTTTTCAAAATTGTGGCTTCATCCAAGCGAGCGTCTACAATAAGCCTTTTATCCAACTCCGAAAGATCCTTTGTTTTTCCCTGATGAACACTATTGATGATTGCTGACCAATTATTTTTCATATATGCTGCGTAATCTCCACCGTAAGTGGCGTTTAGGTATATATGCATAAAGATTACGAATTCAGTGCTTAATTATTAAATGACATAATAATATGACATAAGAATTAAATGACACAACTAAAACAAAATTCAAATATGTACGTTTCACAACAAGTAGGAAATTATTATTTGTCACCGCCAGGGAGTCCAAAGACTCATCGAGGGAGGGCATCTACTCTAAAACTCTGCTTCCACCACTCACAATCCACCAACTGATCGCGACTACACCAACGCCATCTACCGTCGACCATCACCATCAGTATTTCCACAGACAATCACAAACATCCATTCCCACGGCGAGATTCGAACCCGCGGCCTTTTGAGTGGAGAGCGGACACGCTACCCACTCGGCCAGCCAGGCTGGCAAATGGTAGTGAGTTTTTTTGTTTTGTTTTTTTAAACTTGGTTACAAAGTAAATTAAACTCGACAATAAATTATATTCTTCTTTAATACTCTATCCAAGGTAAGTAAACAAAATTTAGGCGTGAAATATCTTCACGTCTCCTTTTCACCACTTGTATATGGGAAGTATGAGTTCTGCATTATTTCAACCTTGGAATCACTTCTGGGTCTAGCTCCCACTGATGTGACCCCAATAAACGTCGCGACTGCTCTGGGTAGTGGCCCTTCGTATAATGCATAGTGTTATGCACACCTGAAAGGATATGCTTTGTATTATGGGATACTAAGTTGAAGTCATTGGCTTCTATATACAAGTAGTCCAGTGGTGAATATACTTCATGCACAAACTTTGTTTGCTTACACTTGGATAAATGATTAATAGGTAGGAAAGTTTAAAAAAAAAAAAAAAATATATATATATATATATATATATATATATATATATATATTAGTATTGTACGTGTATAGATAGACTGCAATACAAATCATTAAGTAAGTTTAATTTTTCCTTCAAAAAAAAAAAAAAAATTAAGCCCGCATCTCAGAAATTAACCACAGTACGCATTCTATTACAATAATGCGAATTTTAGGGTTTAGAGACACGAAATGGCGGCAGTTTGCTGCAAATCTCTCTATCTTTCTTTATCCTCAATAGCTTTGATTTACTTATAGTTTGTTTACTATCGTTTAAGGCTTCAGGATGAATACTGGCTACCCAGCTCTCTTTTAAATGGTAATAATAAATAATTCCTTCCTGGATCGATGGAATTTAATGATATTTGGTATCGCTAATTAGAAGTGTAAAATTCAATGCAACGTAATTCGCCAATTTTTTTATTGCATCAATTTTTACAGAGATCATATCTAGAAAGCTTGTAAAAATAAACTTTGTTATTGTAAACAGAATATTAAAATCCTATGTATAAAGCCCAAAGGGAATTAGCTTGCTCGCTCGCATAAACAAGGAATGTTAAAATGGTAATGCCTGGCCATCGGAATGTTATTTGAAGTTAGAGCTTTGATTGTAGTGTGTGGAAGAAAACTTTTGTTTATAAGTTCAGTCTAGACAGTGGTCTCCAAACTTTTCGCCGTGAGGGCCACATTGGGTACTTCAGCACTGTTCAGCGGGCCGTAGTAATAATGTATGTTTTTTTTTATTTAGAAATTTTATTATTTTTTATTTATTTCAAAAAAATGTTTGTAAAAATTACGGAAAAAAATTCTTATCACGACAATTTCTATAATTGTCGCGATAAGATTTTTTGTGGTAATTTTTACAATTTTTTTTTTTTTTTTTTGCGCGAACTGATACATTTTTTTTTTTTTCGGATTCTTATTGAAAAATTAGTCCAATTGGCGGGCCGGATAAAATCATATCGCGGGCCGCAGTTTGGAGACCCCTGGTCTAAGACGATCTTCAAGGTCAGTAGAGAAAGACTGAATATAAGGCGTGGATCTTCAACCATCGGGATCGACATTTTGGACTAGAACTCCCGAAAATCCGAAGGAGAAAAATGAGAAGAAGGAGGTCGATCTGCCGCAACGTCCACGATCAACAATGACGGTCATCAAGAGCTATTAGCCACGGAGGAACCAAGCCGAGCCAGACCAGATACCTTGTCGCGCAGACGAATCTGTGTAAGTGCTGATCACTGGAACCTTCGCCCAGATGCCGGGAAATCTCATCCTAAATCCGGCCAACTGATCTGAATGACGTACAGGTGCTCCGAGATCCTCTAAGGAATGAAAATCCAAAAACTTGAGAAGGAGAAGAATCTGAAAACGAAAACAAACTGTAAAGAAGTGCGCTAAAGAGATGAAAAACTAATGTGAGTTACTTGTTATATGTTATTTTGTATGTGATATAAGAGAACTATCTTAGATGGACTGCTAAGTTTATAGTGCTAAGATATTTATATGTTTGAGAGTAATTTGATGCAAATTTATGGTTGGAATATTTATGTATGTAGACCACAGCATAGCAAATTCCTAAGAAGTAATTGGGCCATAAGTTTAATTGTTAATCGTAAGGAATCCTAAAGTATTATGTTGCTTAATTGTAGAATTGCTATAGAAATTATGTTCTAAAATTATAGAAATTTTTAGCTAATTATGACAATTAGCTAAAAATAAGAGTGATAAATTCAGTTGCAGCGATTCTTGTAAATTTATTGCATATTCGCGAGTAATTGCCATAAGGATTTGTCATACTTAGCGTAACTTAAACTAATAATTAGAAAAAACAATTTTCCTACTCTCTATGTTTTGTATATTCAAAGTTAGTGTTTAAAACATGCTTGTTATTTATATCCAAGGAGGGCTGCCTGATCTTAATATACAATGCACTGTTTCCAAAATAAATGACAGATAAGATAGTGAACGCATAGAAAGCCACGATGTAATTTAGTTAAGAGAGGATTTTGTGTTAGATTAGAACCTACTGGAAGTATTGCTATTTCTTATACCACAAGGAGACCTATTGGTGCAGTCTTTAAATAAAAATAAATTTCTAGTGCTCTCAGGTATAAGAATATAGAGACACGGAAGGTAGAGTAAGAGATAGAACCAAGAATAAGAAATTAATAATGCAGCATAAATAGATAACCCCAAAGTTTATAAAAACACTCATTGTTTACAAGGAACGCAGTTAAATTTTGTTCTTCAAATGGACCATTTTAATGCCAATAAAACCTGCCGTAGGTTCAATTGTTATAATAATAAATTATGTCACTATATAAGAATACTACTGCAAAGCGTATTTTCCCCTTATGCCTTAGAAAATTTTAATATCAGACATAAATGCAAAATTTTATTAAAATTCCATCCAGCCATTACTCAAATCGAATCATTGTGCTAATCAAAGTGATCCGATTGAAACAAAAATCGAATTGCATTGACTTTTTTTTTTCATTTTTTTTTCACGCTAAACTAAAACCTAGTCCAGTGGAATCAGTGCCATACATATAATCAGGACCGACTCTAGACACTAGCAAAACAAGTCAGTAACACATTGACTACAAAAAAAGGGGGGGAGGGGGAAGAAAGAAAAAATGAAAGAAAGAAAAAGAAACTGCTAACGTCTTTTATTACCCAGAGGGAGTAGTTGAGGGTATTTAGCCCTAACCAACTTTTGAAGACCGAACAGCTGGCTTAAGACTATTAGTGATTTTGATTGGCACTCGGGGAGGAGAGTAAGACAAACTGCTACCGCCACCTCATGGTCAGTCACCCCAACATTATCTGAAGTCGATTTTATTGAGTTTACTAGTTGGAAAATCCGAATTTCCTGAACAAAAAAAAACTCGCTTGCGAAAAAAATCCATATTATAATTTTGAATGTAAAAACCAGTTTTTTAAAGCAAAAATACAAGTCAGTAAAAAAAGGGAGACAAAAAAATTTTGTTTGAGTAGGCAAAAATCCTACATCCGGTTTTGTATATAATTTTGACACGCTTTGTTCTCTTGAGTCCTAAATGGTCTGATCATTAAACAGGCTGGAATTGCGAAAGAAAAATCATTGGGTTTGTTACTAAATAAGTTCTGCGATATCACCGAAACTTTCTTTCAAATGTGGAGATGTCCGAGAACTTGCTTAATGAAGGTGTTCAGAGAGTGAAGACAGAAATGAAAAAAAAAAAAAAACGTAGTTGGCGCCATTGGTTTAAGAATTAATGCGCTAAAAACATCCTCCACGCTCCTTACACACACAACACAGTTCCTCTCTTCCTCCGTTTTTTTTTTTTCTTTTTATATGAACCTAAAATGATTTCCCGTTGTTAATTATTCGGTGGTGCCATCTATTAACGCAGTTTGAAATCACTAAATTACCATTTGCGCTTCTGTGGAACTATACTATGTCTGGCACATTATGAATTTCGAAATCAATAGTAAAATAAAAATTAATTTTAGAGTAATACGCTGCTGCTCATAAACTTCAAGTCATGTTTAATAATTATCTTTAATTATTTCTCTCCCACGATGAGTCAATGGAGGTGTAATAATAATAATATAATAATTATGTTAAGGCTGAAATAAAAACCACGTCAATATGTTAACATCTCGTGTCATTTATGTCAACAACTCACACAAAGTATGTATTCTTTTGTTTTGATCATTCAGAACTGGAAATGACAGCTGTCAGTCACAAAAACGAAGCTGAGTTGTAAAGTTTGACATTCATTTTCGTCTTTTAAAAATTCATTCTAATTGAGTATAAACGGAACCCGTTACTTAGGATGAAAGAAAGAAAAAAAAAGATAATTGAAAAATCCAAATGAGACAATACAGTAGTAAAACATGCTAACTGGAATTCATTAGCATAGCCATTTATTTAGAAAATATGCAGTTTTGTGGCCTTGTATTTCTAGGCCGTAAGATGAAACCAGTTCGATCACCGTCCCTATTGTACAATAGCTAATTAACTTCGGTTATCGTTTTTTATTTTTCCTCTTTCTTTCTCTCCCTTGTGTTCAGATTGTCGGACTGTGTTTTTGCTTTCTCATCTAACAGTTAATACCATTGTCACATTTACGAGGGCAGAAAATAGGTATGAGATTTAATTTGTAGTCACTTTGATTAACGAATGTCAAAAGACCTATGAAAAGTTAGGAAAAACGAAATTACTATTACTATTATCACGTGACACCTCCAAGGAGTCTAAATATTTTATGATTAAAAAAACAACGGCAACTAAGCATTATTATTTCGAACTATTTGGACATTTCCCCAATTTTATACCTGTCAGGCTTAAATTCTGGTTTTCTGTAAATTTCTATCATCAGTGCCTGCAACTTACAAGATTTTTCTAAAGAATAAACTCACGAGATTTCACTTATTAACTTTATTTACATTATTAATTTAAATTAAGTCTCATATCGTGGAGATTTCCTAGTCGTGACTCCTGGACGTTCTTGATATCAGTGTGTGAACAATGGTAATTATAATAGGATAAAAAAACAGAAAAAGGAAGGGGAGTTGCAGTGTTTATCAGGGAAACTTTAGCTATTTGATGGCCGGAATGAGATAATAGAGTGCTTAATAGCGAGGAGTCTGTTAAGGGCGGAAATGTGTTATCGTAGTGGAAGAAGTAGCGATAATAATATAGGTAGACCTGTTACTTAAAGAGATAAGGGAAAGCAAAGTAATATTAATGGGAATTTTAATATTGAGATATTGACACCAAGAATAAAAGAAAGAGTTGATAACACAAGGGGTGATACATTTTTTTTTTTTTTGCTCAACTTCATGATAGTAACTGAAACAACATGTATGCGAACATACTAGATTTGATAGGATCTTGGATTTCATAACGTCAAAGAAATTAGCGATAGAACATATTAATTATTTAAGAGACCCTGAGGGACATTACTATTGGGATCTTGGAAGGAGAATTAAAATATTAAGGAAGGGAATGATAATTTGAAAGCATAAGAAATGGAAATTTTTTAAACAAATAAAGTTACCTTTGAGGATATGATAAAGGAGTTAAGAACTACGAAGTTGGAGACATTATGCTAGAAAATGGATAACACTGAAAGATCTTACATTGTTTAATGTCTAAGTTTATTTCTAGAACTAAGTTTCTTAACAAATCTAGATTGGGTTGGATCAATAATCAAATCTTCAAAGAAATAAATACGTTGTAAAAATAAGCTACCGAAAGAGTACAGGTGTGATATATCAGCTCTTATATACGATATAAACAACTAATTTATTAATTAAATATTATCCAGCAGCATTTGAATTACAGTTGGATAGGATTACTAAGATCAATCCGAAAAGCTTTTGTAGATATGCGAAAAAAAAGGGTAAGGTTAACAGGAATTGATTATGTGTATTAGCTTTTTGGAAGTATTTTCAATGATCTAGCTGAAGTCGTTGAAAAATTTCAACAGTTTGCAACAGTATTGATTCTTACTTTCAGTAAGAAAGGGTAATACTTTTTGAGGGGCAAGATTTATCTAATCACATACGGAAATTGTTCATGTCTTAATGTGCTTGGTGTTTGGTAAAGTTGGAGATAGGAATGATCTTTCTCTTTGGTAGTAAACAGATGTATGTCGAGGTTAATCTAGCCACTTTTTTTGATCAACATCAATGAATCGTTGAGATTGGTAAAAGAACATACTGAAAAACATACTGACTAAAAATTTAAGAGAGTTATTCCAGTCCTTGAGGATGATTCATTGCTTAAAACGGATAATGATCGATCAGTTATTCTTATTTGAATAAAGAAAGAGTAGAGCGCATGCGTTAAATTGGAATTCCTCTGTGTATACAGTCCCGTGTTCGTGGGTTAAAACCATTGGGCTGTAAAAAAATTAAAATAGATTAGTTAAAAATAGCAGTAAAACTAATTTAAAAATTAGTTAAAAATGAAGTAATGCTTCAGCACTTTCTATAAACGTTCATGTTTATTATTATTATTATTATTATATTATTATTAATATATTACAATGGTTGCAAGATAAAATGGTAAAACTGATATTCTGGGAGCAACCCACACTTACACAGGCAGCACAGACAAAACACAAAATATTTAAGGTGAAACACTTACGCCACTACACAGTCATGTTAAAACATTACTACAGCCCAGCATATACTGTAGAGTAACCAGAACAACATATCAGATAACAAGAACACAGTCAACAAATTAAATAACATATAAGTACAACAATCAGAATGACAAAGCCACCCGAAACTTCTATCTATGTACCTGACATGATAAACAAACTGCCGTTCGACAACAGAAACCTTGGGACATACAGAGAGCTGAAACAGGCACTATATAAATATTATAGCGAGAATGAAAATTAGAACAATTCCTGTTTCTCTCTCTCTCTCTCTCTCTCTCTCTCTCTCTCACACACACACACACACACACACACACACACACACACACACACACACACACACACACACACACACACACACACACACACACACACACACACACACACACACACACACACACACACACACACACACACACACACACACACACACACACACACACACACACAATTATGACAAATCCCTCTCAAAAATCACCACTACAAGGACACAAACACACCATGTCCAAATCCAACCCTACTTGCAAAAAAAAAAAAAAGTTCAACTGTGTAACAGCAGTTGAAGCCTTCCAAGCATGCACCAACAAACAGTAAAACCAATACCTGGTTTGCAACCAGTATAGAAACATAACGACGAAACCACTGCCATCTATTATCTTCCTCAGATAAGCTCTGCAAAGCTTTGAGGAAGAAATCAGAAATGCCTCCCACAATGTCTCCTGAATTATTATTATTATATTAGTTATTCACTAAAAAAATCCTGTATAACCATCGCTGTTAATATTAGAACATGTGTTGTAAATGCATAATACAGAGGCAAAGAGTGTTATTAAAATTATTAACTGAAATCCAATGTAGAAAAATTTTCTAAAATTATACTCAAGATAACTATTGTATACATATGTGTAAATATTTTAGCAATGAAAAAAATATTATTTATTATTTAAAGAAAATTTAAAAAAATAAGAGACTTCTAGGGAGTCAGGGACTCATCGAGAGAGGCCACATACTACACACACCAACTATCATACTTATTCTTGAATTCATTGACACTGTTTGCACTCACAACATCCAATGGTAATCCATTCCAATCATGCACCACCCTCTGAGGGAAAAATCTGGTCCACAACCCTTTCTTAAACTTCATTCTCAGCTTCCAAGGACGCCCTCTCGCCCTTTCCCCACCATCCAAAAATTGAAAAATCCCATCAATTGAAATCCTGTATGACCCTTTCAGAAGTTTGTAAGTCTCAATCATATCACCCCTCTTTCTCCTGTCTGCTAGTGTCTGCAGTCTACAAATTCTCAATCTGTCTTCATAATCAGTATTCCATAATCCCGATATCATTTTTAACACTCTCCTTTGTACACTCTCCAATATATCAGAATCATAACAGAAATCAGGAGACAAGACCTGTGGTCAATAGTCCCAAGGCCTTGTAAAGAGGCAAAATAACATCCTTATCTTTACATGTGAACATTTGTTTCAGCATTCCAATTATCTTTTGAGTTGTATTTGCAATCTTTGCCACATTGCCCCTGAACTTCAACTTGCTATCTATTAACACTCCAAGATCCCTAGCCTCATCAGTTTCTTCTAGCATAATCCAACCAATATAATACGACATTAGATATCTAATTACGCCAAAGTGAATGACTTTACATTTACTGACATTGAACTGACATCCATTTTCCCATGCCCACAATTCCAGCCTATTCAAATCATTCTGCAAGTACTGCATATCAGTAGCCTTCCTGATTACCCTACCTATATTTGCATCATCATCAGCAAATAGCTGCATTTTGCCTGTCAAATCCTTCCCAATATTATTAATGTACAAATTGAATAACAGTGGACCAAGCACTGATCCTTGGGGTACACCACTAGCTATTTATTATTATTATTATTATTAATCTTAGTACTGGTTATGGGCAGTACTACCCTTACATGACGTCCAGACATCTTGTCTAGACTTGATATAGGCCTAAGCCTTTACAATTGTTTTACCCTATGCCTGACACGTCACAACATAAATAAAAAAATAATAATTTTAATTAGGAAAAAGAATTTTGGAAATTTTTCTAGTGTTTTTTCCTTTTTCTTTTTTTTTGGGGGGGGAGGAGCGTTCCCCCTTCCCTTCGGGTGCGCTACTGGTTGGATACATCGATCTTTGCACCCTTGTTCAATGGGATTACCATCCCTTCTTTCTACTTCTGCGTAATCTTCCCTGTTCGGAGATTCAAATTAAATGTATTGTTATGATATATCTTACTATACGTAAAACAAAATATATTCATAAAATATTTTAATTTTTAATGTGATAGGACATGTGATTGTATAGTTATACAAGAAAATACTCGTATTTGTCTTATTGATAGAGTGATTAAAACATCAAGGAGGAATCTGTAACTGAATACTTTTGTTAGGGATCACTTGCTGAACAGAGTCAAGCATGGTTTCATTAAGGGCAGATGGATTATAACAAATCTGCTTACCTTTTATGAAGAGATTACGATATAAACAGACCAAGGTAATATCTATGATGTGATTTATCGAATTTTGACAATGGCTTTGATAATGTTCTGCATTAGAAAGCATAATTACAATCCACCAAATAAGCACACCTAGCGAAATGGTTGGAAAAAGGCCTGTGTTGTGTATTATACAGACAGTTCCCGACTTAAGCAAATTATCATGAAATGGCTAGAAAATATTATTAAATTTTACTCAACCCACATACGTTATTCGCACGCCATCTAACGACGGTATTCAATGATGCTGACAACTACATGGCGCATGCGTGAACTTTCGTCTGACTGGGTTTAATAATATGGATGTGTTTTAGTGCTGCATATTTTTAGTGTTTATACGCTACATATTCTTCTTGTTTGCGTGGGTTGTTATGTATCTAAAACTCCAAAAAGAAACAGATATTTCGTTCGTTAGTTCGTTACTTGACAAGAGAGGTGGATCATTTCTATTTCACTTACTGAAAACCGAAATGTCGGAGTGAATTTTGCTGTGAATACGCAAACGCTATGTTTTTGTGAATAATTCTGAGCTCTTTCTAGGTGTTGTTATTGGGAATAGCTTAAATTTAATTACCTATTTAATTATTCTCTGAAAGAGAAATAAATGATGCTATCTTTGGGAGACTGACACAGTTTCGCACCCTTTTATCTATTATTTATTTATTTTATTTCATATATTTTTATTTTATTTATTTTATATTATTTTATTTATTTTATATTATTTTATTTATTTATTTTATTTCATGTATTTTTATTTTATTTATTTTATATTATTTTATTTATTTATGTATTTATTTTTGAAGAAAAATAGACTTTCTTAAAGATCATGTGTTTCTTCCTTCTCAAAGAAAAGATACTGCTGAACTAGTTATAAAGATTTTATGGTTACTTTTACGAAAAACATTACTTTTGAAGCATGCTGCTTGTTTTCATTACAAAATAATAATAATAAGAAGAAGAAACTAAAAGATGCTTGTTTGTAATAGAAAGACAGGTATTTTATGTTACCCAATCATCCGTAGACACCAAGCGGGTTGTTGGCTTCACCGTATTCTATTTATAGAATTGGAAGAATACAATTAAAACTGAAAATAGCGTTTTTTGGTCTCGCAGATTGCTCAATGACTTAACAGTAATTACCTCACCTGCAGGAGATTGGGAAACGATTTCATTGAGTTATAACCTGAAAATATTAACGACTTTTCATGATTTTTATTTTATATATATAAAATAACATTAATGAAGATTTTGTAATGTAAGGGTGTAGCTATTTTCCTGCTTATTTTCATGTTTTTTTTTTCTTTGATACTAAATTTGTTATCACAGTGATGCAGTTTTATTAAAAAATCCCGCACACTGTTACTTCATTTATTTAAGAGCATATGATTTGCATAAAATAAAAAGAGATTATAATCTCAAATTTGAGATTATAATCTCTTTTAATTTTATGCAAATTAATTAAATTTGCATAAAATTAATTAATTAGGTCGATTGTATTTGCATACAATCAACTTAATTAATTAATTAAGTTGATTGTATGCAAATTCTATGTATTTGCATACAATCAACTGTACACAATATTTCATTTTCAGTTCACTTAAAAATGAATAAAATATAGAAACTATGCGTTGTAAAATGTGATTAAAATATTTCTGACTAAAACATTACAACTGCTATAGCCAACTTCTTTTTATTATTATCCTATCCTTCTCCTCCGTCTAGGACGGGTTGAGTCCCCTCCTAATGAGGGTTTACTGGCTTATTAATGCAGCCGGTTCGCCAGTCCTCTGCTGCATTCCCTAAGGCTGATATTCATGACTGTATCTGTGTGTGTGTTCAAGGGGCCTTTTGCCTGTTTGTGGGATGAAAAACCCTAGATAAACTAGGGGAAAAACCCTAGATAAACTAGGGGAAAAACCCTACCGTCCATCTCCAAGACCAGCTACCTTGGCTAAGACTGAAGAAGATCCTTCAGCTCCTCACGTCATCGACGGGAATCGAACCTAGGACACTCCTTCCTCAGGCATATGGTTACAAAGTGCATAGCCACTAGGCTAACCGCGCGGACTATCTCATATACAAGTAGACAAAAGGTGCTTGATTTTCTTAATAAAAATATCTGGATGAGAGAAAGATGTAGAAAGGTCTTGGGTATAAAATACGTTAAAGATACCAAAAAATTGTATACTTAGATTTAATCCTTTGAATTGGAGTCCGAGCTACAGTTCTAGTGTTATGCACATGTGAGCGTGTGACTTCTCTTGTTCGCCAATACTGAATAGCAGAGCTATGCGAGTCTGCAAACTGTAACTGAGGTTGCTGTTCATGTGGGAAGAGTCAAGGATTATTTCTCTTGATTCAAGGATACGACATTCTAGTTCATCGTAACATTTATGTATGTTGGATGGTAAATTCTTGTCTATTTGATGTTGGCGGCTTTCATCATTGGAGTTAACTGAGAACAAGACGTGGCTGGAGAGGGCGCTGGCTCGGGTTCTGTTATACTATACCACCATCATCAACATACTAATGAGGTTTCTACTAACCCTAGAGCCTACATCTCCTTACCTTACATCAGTTCCCTCTCCCCTAAACTGACGAGAATTTTGAAGAGGTTCAATATCAAAACGTGTTTCTCCACTTTACCAAATCTTCGGTCAATCCTAAGCCACCCCAAAGAAATTCATGACCATCTTCAATTTCCAGGTGTCTACAGAATTGTATACGATTGTGGGAAGCCATATTACGGCCAAACTGAAAAGTCTATCTTTCTGCGTCTCGAAGAACACCAGAAAGACATCTCATGTCACTTAAAGATAAGGTTAGAGAAGTATAAAAACCTGAATTTAGTAACCAAGCATAAATTATTATTATTATTTGTCACCTCCAGGGAGTTCAAAGACTCATTGGGGGAGGACATCTGCTCTACAGCTCTGTCTCCACCACTCACAATCCACCAACTATATAGTTCGCCCACAGATTCGAGACCCTTCGACACTTCTGCGTTTGTCAACAGGAGGAGAATCCATTCCGATAATAGGAATTACCGGAATCCATTCCGGTAATCAGTCCGTATTGTGGGATGAGTTGTTTATTATTACACGTCAGAAAATTAACTTCTCTTTTATGATCGTTGTAGTTTTTAAAGTGGTGACTGTTTTGCTTTTTTATAACAGTTGGGAAATTTTATCTATAAAGCACGTGATTTCGCGTGTTGGCGACCAATTCGTAAGTCCTTCATTTCTTTCTCCCCTTCAGCATGAATCGTCTATTCTTGGCAAGACGCCAAGCAGAGACCACAAACTGTGGGCGAACTTTACCAACCACGCAACTACACCAACGCCATCTATCGCCGACCACCACCACTATTTTCACGGACAATCACAAACATTCGAATTCCCATGCCCACATGGGAATTCGAACTCTCAGCCTTTTGGCTGGGGGAGTGGATACGCTAACCACTCTGCCAGCCAGGCTGCCCATAAAACATTAAGTTAATGTAACTTGAAATGTGAGGTCCACAAGGAAACATATTTTGGGACCTCCTCGTGTTTTTTTTTCTTTTTTTTCAATTTCAAAATTAGTTGTTTTGTATTATATTATACACTGTGCTGAAATAAATATTGAAACGGCACTATATTTCAAAGAAACCTAAACTACATATAGCTAAATAGCGTACTAATCCTCTTTTGACCCCATTTTTCATGCTTTTAGACACCCACCTGTCAGTTTGAGATTATATATATATCAGGCATTTTCGAGCATTCTTCCTTCAACATACCTGCTAGCCTCTGTGCCATTGTTAGATGCATCGGTTTGGCGCACCCGAAGTCAGAACGAGTACCAAAGTGGTTCTATTAATACATTGAGATTGGGACTCCGTGAAGGCAAGCCAAGTTTTTCACATCATTTACTTGAAATGATGTCACATTATCGCCTGCAATATGACATTGATAGGGATGTGTTCTGTAAAATCACCAACAATGTCGTGAGCCTCGCATTATCTAGAATACACTGCATATTTGTGGGCGTTCCTCCTTCCAGGTACCGCAACAGACCCTAGTCTACATCAGAGGAATCAGCTCCAGACCATTACACTTCTGCCACCAAAATTCTCAGTGTTGGGATCAGTGGTTAAACAATTTATTAATAAATAAATTTACATATTAAAAACATGCTTTATTAAATATATTTCACCTTCACCACGAACACACACACCAATAATAAAAGTGTTGTATCTCACAGAAACAACGCGCGCATCCATATAATTTATCTATAAGCGACACTACCCAACCGAGCAGTGTCGCAGTGACCTTGTAACGTGCAATGACAAGCGTAAACGAATATCGGAGAGTCTAGCTACAATTAGCCGAACGTGATAATTCCGACACTGCATTAGATCGCAGTGCATTTGTTTCGTAATCTAAAGCGTTAAACGAACAATTCCAATTATTAACTATTCAATCAATGTCGAAACATAAGCTGTAACCTTTAACATGTTGTACTGCATTTATATAATGTTGTAAGCATTGTTATTTATAAACACAAACAAAATTTATTTTATTTTATTTTTTTTCCTTGGGGGTGCTGCAGTGTCGCAGTGCTTATGTACGAGCCGCCACTGGTTGGGATAATGAAATTGGTCATCATTCTGCAATGGTAGAAAGAACATCATTCTTTACAATCAGAATACAATGATATTCAGCACAGAACGATGTCTGCACTGTTCATTAGCATGACTGATATTTGACTTGACTTATGTGTACTCCCTTACTTTATTGCAATCATAAATAGAGACTGTACAGCTATTTATGTAGTGTCCTACTGCTGCCTTAAATCCTTGTAGCCTCTTGAAACGTCTAGTGATCGTTTCCACATTGATTGCCGAGATTTCAATTTACCATTCCTGCAGCTGATTTTACAGGATGCGGTTTATATATATATATATATATATATATATATAAACAAAGGGTCGTCAATATATATATATATATATATATACAGTATATCCTCAAAGGCTCACTCTAGTGAGTACGGGCATGGCGAACCCATGGCACCTGAAGCTGGACCACGCCTTACTTCATGTAATATACACCTGTTATATTATCTGCAGACTGGTCCCTTCTCTTCTTTCCCTCTGTATTTCTTTTCACTTTGCTCCTTCCCCCCAATGCTATTAGAGTATTCGAGGGCTAGAGGTGATTCTGTCCTATTTACCTATTTTTTTATCTCATGCATCTTCCCATCTCCAGTTAAAAATGGTGAAGACAAATCAGAACTCTATACCGCATCGGTCGTCACGCGGGTTACCAAGGACCGCACTGGATGTTAGGCTTCCTGGACAGCCAGTGACAAATGGGCTACAGGAGCAAGATCCACAGAACTCGAAAGTATTTACCAGGAAAAAGTGGAGCATGGCTGAAAATAGACAAGTCATACAGTGCTTCTACAGTTCAAACCCATCAGTTAGGGGATTTCAGAAACGAATGTTCCAACTTTGGATTGAACGACACCCAAATTCTGAAATTTCATTCGAAAGGCTGATGCAGCCATGTAGCTTCATTATCAAACGCAAGGTATTTAGTGAACTTGAGCTGGAAGCACTGAAACCTCAAGCTGTAAAAGGAGACCGTACTGACCCTGAAGTGACCAAGAATATGAATGAAGTAGAACCAGATCACAACGTGCAGAATTTTGAAAATATACAAATAGTTGAAAGGAAGCTATCAGATAAGGAACAAGAACTCGCAAGAAAAATTATCGAGCAAATAAACAGCAACCAGGAACGAATTAGGCTTCCAGTATTGAGACAAGTACCTCAACAAAAACTGAAGGAACTCCTACAAGAGGCCCATAAATCTGCAAGGGATATTCCTACTGGAACTATTGGACAAACGAATCAACTTATGTACTCAATAACCTACGTCGTAACATCTGAATTAGGATGTAAGATTAGTGAACTCAAAAGCATTAAGGCTCAGGAACCAAAATGGAAGCATCGACTGGAGAATAAAATTCTTAAACTCAGAGCAGACGTGAGCAATTTGAAAAACCTTAAGGAAAAGAAGCTGAAAAACACAAAAATCCGAAATAACACCATAAAGAGGTATAATACCGGAACACGACCTATTGATGAAGTATTAAAGGAAGTGAAGCAAACAACAGTTGCAGTTACAGCTAAAATAAGAAGATACAGTGCACGCATTGAACAGTACAAACAAAATTCGATGTTTCGTGCAAATCAGCACCAGTTTTACAAGAAAATTGATTGCTGCAGGGATGATAATCTTAAAGAAAATATAAATATAAATACCAGAGACAAAGAAAATACACTAAAGTTTTGGAAAAATCTATGGGACAACACTAAGAGGCACAGTAACAAGGCAAAGTGGATTGAACAAATTACGAACGAATCTCAAGAACGAAAAATGGACCAACTGAAAAGGTTCAAAAGCAAGCTAAAAAAATAAAAAAATTGGTCAACACCCGGGAAGGATGAATTACATGGCTACTGGTTGAAATATCTAACAGGCTTACACGAAAGACTTGCTAACCAATTTTATGATGTTTTAGAAGGAAAAAGCAAAGAAGAGTGGCTCACAGCAGGGAAAACGTTTTTGATCATAAAGGATAAAGAAAAAGGTCCAAACCCAGAAAACCTCCGACCAATAACCTGCCAACAACTTTTAAGCTGCTCACAGGCGTACTAGCTGATAAAATATACAGCTATCTTAAAGCAAATTCTCTTCTCCCAATTGAACAAAAAGGTAACAGCAAAAATTCAAGAGGCACAAAAGACCAACTGCTGATTGATAAAATGATTCTTAAAAATTGCAAACGTAGAAAAACCAATCTTCATATGGCTTGGATAGATTATAAAAAAGCGTTTGATTTGGTGCCTCATAGTTGGATTTAAAATGCACAGAACTATTCAGTATTAGCGAAAACGTGCAAACATTTTTGCAATCCAGCATGAAAAACTGGAAAACAACGTTGGTTCTAAATACAGAAGAAATTGGAGAGGTAAACATAAAAAGGGACATCTTTCAAGGAGACTCATTATCTCCTCTATTGTTTATATTGTCATTGATCCCCTTAACTAGAATTTTAAATAGAAACTGCTCATGGTTATTATCATCATCATATGGAGGTGGGAGGACTTTTTCACCCGTAAACTCAGACTTTCATCTCGTCAAACAGGAAAATCTAAAAGAACGCATGTACCTAACAGACATTATTGTTATTATTATTATTACGTGATACCTCCAGGGAGTCCAAAGACTCATCGAGGGAGGGCACCTACAACTCTCTGTCTCCAATCGGCCAACCAGGCTGACAAAAAGGGCACTTACTCTACAGCTCTGTCACCACCACTCAATTCACCAACTACAAAAAATTGCAACTACAATTATTATCTACATCAACGCCATCTTCTGCCAACCACCACCACCACAATATAATGTCATCATAGGTGATTTGGCTATAATTCAAAACTTCAACAAAAAGCAATTATTTTATGCAACACAGTTTGGCGAAAATAGGAACATTTTCTAGACCTTTAATTCTTTTCCAAAGCTTAAATTATTTATGACCAGAGAGCTTTCATACGTGAAAATACCATCATCATCATCATCAAATTACTATCATATCCTGTACACCCCTTGAGGGTGTACAGGATATGATAGTACTAAAAGAAAAATTTACATCATTACTAACTTCCTATCTACAATTTTCCTCCAAATCAGTCTGTTACTTGTCAAGACTCCAACATTATCAGATCTTATATTTCTATCGTCTAAGGCACTTTGTACCGTACCACATATATCTTGGTCTTCCTCTGAGTCGTTTTGCTGCCAACCTGGCAGAGAACACTTGTTTTGCTAATCTTTCCTCTTCCATTCTGTTTAAGTGACCATACCCCCTGAGATTAGCTCTGCTAATGCATTCCTGGATACTGACAATGTCAAGTTCTTCCCTAATATCCTCGTTTTTAATATGATATTGCCATTGATGCCATCTGTTCACGCCTCTAATCTTTCTCAGGACTCTCATTTCTGCGGTCTCTAGTCTTTGGTCAAGTGTTTTACTTCTGAATCAGCTCTCAGATCCATAAGTTAAAACTGGTTTGAACACTGTCTTGTATACAGCTAATTTAGTGTTCCGACTAATTTCTCTTACTCCATATGAATTTATTCAACTGACTTCCCACCATACCAGCTTTGCTGATTCCGTTGTTTATTTCTATATTTAATTTACCATCTTCACTAAAAATCATGCCTAAGTAGCTGAAATGTTTTACTTGTTCCACAGGTTCTCCATTCACAACACAGTTGACATTTTCAACGATTCTACCTATTTTCATTGTCTTTGTCTTTTTATTGCTGACCTTCATACCATATCTATTACAACAGCTATTCAATTTAGCCAGAGAATCTTGCAGACTTGTAGCGGATTTATTTAGTCAAGATACCATTCGGTTTATTTAAAACATCATAAAGTAACAGCACAAGACATAATCAGAGCTACGTTGAAGTATCCACAGGTCTAAGAGACGGTAAAGTTCCATTCTGAACCCCTCCAATATATATTTAATATTTTGTTGTTATTATTGTTGCTGTATTATTATTATTATTGCTGTTGTTATTTTCATTCATTATGATCTTTTGTGTTACACTCATCACTGGATGCTGCCCTTCTTACGAAGAATCCATGACTTATATGGATCCAATACTGCTATTCCAATGTCACTGTTCACTCTATACGCGTGGATCACAACTGTTCACTCTTTTACACCTTCTGGTAGCGCAAGGAAAACGTTTTTGAGTATATTATTGTCATTCATCCCAATGACATGTTTTATTTGTCTCAATCTCCTAAAATCTCACAAAATTCGGATTCACAAGAAAAAAAAACTAATTAGATCTCTTTGTTATGTCTCATTCTCTGCAATTGACCATCATGGGTGTGTCCATAAATCCGTCTCAGGGTTGTATTTTTTAAAAATGTTCAAGTTCCTCTTAATGTGCTTTATTTATAGTCCACGTTTCAGCACCATATTTAAGTATTAGTCTTATAACTGTATCTTATATAACAGTTCCAGGGCCGGTTTTATCATTAGGCAGACCTTGCAATCGCCTACGGGTGCCACTTTGTGTAGGTGTATGTGTGAGAGACAATCTATTGGGTGCCTAAATTTTCTTTGCCTAGGGGGGCATCATATACTCTCGGACCGGCCCTGCATAGTTCTAGTAGCGTTCGAAGTACTCTCTTTCAAATGTGTTGAGAGTCCATGATAACACTTATTGGCACTTGATATCCTCGGTCTTATTTCCTGTCTGATGATATCATCTACTAATACCTGAAGATACTGTAAGTTCTCAAAACGAATAGGCGACTTTTGGTTGAATGGACACATCCATGATGGTCAATAGCAGAGAATGAGTCATTACAAAGATCTAATTAGTTTTTTTTTTTCCTTAAGAATCCGGGGAGTGTGAGATTTTTAGGAGATTGAGATAAATAGATCATGTTATTGGGATGGATGTCAGTAATATAATAAAAAAAAAGTCTTCCTTGTGCTACCAGAAGGATGTAAAAAGGGTAAGCAGTGATACTAGAGGTTAGCATTATTGGATTCAGATAAGTCATGGAATCTTCGTAAGAAGACCACCATCCAGTAATGGGTGTAACACAATTGCAATTAACTCAGTTTTCTTGGCCTCTTTCCTATGCAAGAAACGTTTATAACAATAACGGTGCGAGCGATAATATCAACATCTGTGTAAATGAGGCCTGTGTAGCTCAGTGGAAGTAGCGCTTGGTCGCTCGAAGTTTGACTTAAGTTCAAGTCTAGTCGCCGACTAGAGGAACTTTTTCTAAGCCTTTCTTCGACCGGTTCCCGAGTTAGTCGATCTCTGGCACAGGCAAGCGGGTTTTTCCTCCCGGAAACTCAAGAAAATCGACCGTAGTACCCACATTATTTCAGACAGTAACATATCTTGTTAGGGTTAGGTACCAAGAGATGGCAGCACTTGTTTGCCAGCCTCTTCATCGGTGGCTGCTATAATTAGTGATAGACATGGGCCAGCTATCTCTGATTGGTTAGCGGTGGAGATTGAACTGCCCACTCAGTCTCCAAAAGCTAGATAGGGTATAAATCCTCGCCGACTCCCTATAAGGGAATAAAACGCGTTAGCTGATAGATAGATAGATAGTGAAAATATCTTGAAAAAGCAATAGATGGATAAATTTATTAATATTGTGCCACCAATTTGGATTTTAGCTCGGACAGACTTTTCCAGAACCAATTAGCTTGTATATTACATAATATACAAACTAATGCATTTCCCTATCTTAATCCATTATAACAAGAAAATGATTTGCAAGATTAGACCCAGTACTTACGAAGTACCAAACATTTAATTCTCTCGTGGCCGAATAAAGTTGATTCATTCCTATTAACAGTGTCATAGGTATTCTTAAAATCTAAAAATAATTGGAGAAATAATTATATTACATTCTTTTTTTTAAGAAAGTACCTAATAGTTAGCACCTGATCAACTATTAAATCAAAAATAAAAAAAAATTATATAATAAAATAGCAAGAGAAATAAAAAAATTGGAAGATTTATATGCGTTCTTGTAAAGGCTGCAAAAAGCGATTTAAGAATATAAGTGTAATAAGAGATTTCAAAATTTTGAGGACTGAAGTGGGGACTAATTCTTGGAATTACCAAGGATAGTTATGGGAATAAAGCTATTATTATTATTATTATTGTTATTATTATTATTTCGGGCAACTCCAAGGAGTCGACAGACTCATCGAGGGAGGCCCTAACATCATGTCAAGAATAACTATTCGACATTGATACAGTATCTATCATACCTCGCTTTGAACTCATTCACAGTCATGGCCCAAAACAGCCTCTGACAGCTTATTCCACTCATTTACCACTCTAAAAGTAAAGAACCCAGCTCTAACACCCTTGCTAACCACACTCTTGCCCAGCTTCCATAGGTGTCCCCTAGTTCTCCCACCACCAGTCCTATTCTCAAAAATATCTTCTGAATTAATCTTATAGAAACCCTTCAGTAATTTGAATGTCTCAATCATATCCCCCCCTTTCCGCCTATCAACCAATTTCTGCAACCCACAAATCTTCAACCTGTTCTCATAAGGTTCATTCCACAGACCTGCTATCATCTTGGTCACTCGTCTCTGCATCCTCTCCACTTACTCCGCATCAAGAAGAAACCCTGGCGACCATATCTGGGCAGAGTAGTCTAGATGGGGTCTTATCAAGGCTCAATATAGTGGAACAATAACTTGTTTGTCTCTGCTTGTTAAAGTATTTTTCAGCAACCAAGTGATTTTGATGAGCTGATTTAGCCACTTTTTCAATGTGCCCCTAAACTTCAACTCCCTATCTACCAACACTTTGAAATCCCTGGCTCATCAATCTCTTGGATTAAATTTCACACCTTTAGCCACCTCCCAAGTCAAGACCCTATGATCACTCTCACCAATTGGTGGCAATGTGGTCATATTCGTTACAGCCAAATTCTCAGATGCAATTATCAGGTCAAGCACTCTCTGACCCCTAGTGTTTTCCATTACATGCTGTCGTAGATAGTTATCCCTTAATAATCTCATAAAATCCAATTCCTTCCTCCCATGTGTCCTCTCCTCCTTCCAATCAATGTTACCATAGTTGAAATCACCAATAATAATTACCCTCCTTCCACTCATTTCTTCTATTTGCTTATGCATACTATCTTCACCATCTATTTCATCACCTGGTCTATAGCAGCACCCAACTGTATATTTTGTTCTGCTAGTTTCAATATCACACGAAATAGCCTCAAATGTGCTCTTTTCTCCATCCTGTAGTTTCACTTCTATTCTTCTTAGCTGTAGCTCATCAGCTATCATCAATAACACTCCTCCCCCATTTTATTCTCCCTGCTACTCCTGAACACACCATATCCCTGACATTCAGTCCCACAGTAATGATGTACGGATGCAAAAGCTGGATTATTAAGAAGAAAGACAGAAATCGAATTGATTCATTCAATTATGGGCTTAGAGGAGACTGTTAAGAATCCCATGGACTGCAAGAAGAACGAGCAGTAAGAAGGTTTTAGAGAGTATAAAGACAGAATGTTCACTATATAATACCAGCGATGCACCAACCCGGGGTTGCAAGGGGTGCACTGCACCCGGGCAGCAACATTGACTTTAACACGACATTAACTAACCTAATATTAACAACCCTTACTTTTAGATGTCAGATGGGCAGTCGATAAAAGTTTGCACCTGGACGGCAAATACCCTTGGTGATCTCCTGTATAATACCATATAATAACGCTTGTAATACATTTTTTTTGAAAGCAAAAGAAAGCAGATTGATGCCTATGTTATGGTATTTTACTAAATCTCGCAGCGAAATTAATCATTATCGATAAAAATAAAATAAAAAAGTTCCTCTAGTCGGAGGCTTCACCTTTAGAAGAGACTCTCCAAAAGAGATAGCCTTATAAGTGTCGAAATTATTTCGACATTAGTATTACAGGATGTAACAGTTTTCTGTTCCATTCTATAATATTCAAGTGATACTGAATTCATTTTTCTTGGGAAAAACTGTTAACATCATAAATGTCACTGTATAAAATTACCAATTCAACAGTTTGTCTTGTTGTGTCGTCCTATCTTGCTAATTGATCCATTTATGTGGGTTAGTTGGATCTATTCTTATTTCTTTAAATTCCGTTTTTATTTTGTTAGATGCTGATTGATATTGATCCGAATATAAGGAAATTTATATTATACTGCGCCCCCCAGATTAGTCTATATAATACAGAGGAATCAATCAACTAACTTTTGCAATCTCACTTTATACAGGCTGAGGTTAATATTATCATTTAAGGCTTCCGCAAGGTTCGAATAAATTTTATGAGCGGTGCAATGAAGAAAAATCAGGCAAACAACAAATTGAATTCAATAAAATAAACATTTACTACAGGGTTTTAGAACATGTACATTTAAGCATAATTTTCTAAGCAAGATAATCTAATTGAACAATATTCAAAGTATCTCTGAGACATTAGTAGCCTCTCGGTTTGGTTTAAAGATTGAAGTTAAATTTACAGATCTTATTTTTCAACGCTTGAATACTACTATCACAACTTATCTCTATTCAATGAGATAATTCAATTCTTTTATACATCAACTTAGTTCAAATATCATAACAAACATAAAACATTAGGCATCAAACATTCAGCTGTCAATTCTCTATTCTTCCGAATAATTGAAAATGGCTCACACAGTTCAGTGTTCCAGAATTTTACAGTAATTATTCTTAAGGTAGAATTCTCTAATTCTCTCTTAGTCAACAAACACTTAATTTAATTATGAGGCAGTTATCATTTCAAGGGGGAAACACTTTAAAGCTCCATACTTCGGCTATTTTTAGTAGAACGCCACAGATAATGTTAAGATATATCAGGCGGAGCTAACTCTTATTTCTTCACACTGAGATATAAAAAAGGACTACTCTTACTGAGTTACACCTTTTACACACTGGATTTACTATAGGCACACTTTCTTTTGAAGTAACACTATTCAAAAGAAATCTTCTCTATAATAACTGAAATATTAAACATAGAGCCTCACAAGTCTTGACGCATTCGTTTTAGGTAATCTACTTATTCCTTGTTTTCTTCTATGCATTAAATTCAGCTTTGCACTATTCTTCCTCGAAACATTTGGAATTCGTCGTAATTTTAGAATTCCTTAGGAATATTCTGAATTGCCTATTAATTTCCTGAGGATTCTTAATCTATTTACGGTTTACCAAATCTCCTTACTGCCACCCGTATGCTAACTAAAAGTAACTCCATTTCTCCTTTACTAGCCAGTTAAATTCAATCAGAAGAATTACATAAAATCACTCTTACATGCAGAAACAAAATCCAGCTTCCTGTGAATTTCATATACAGGCAGGCTGTATATATTCCAAGTTGGTGGAGTTTTGAAGATGGCGGTTGCCAGGTGTTTATATATATGATACGTGATTTTGATAGTTGTTATAAAATGTGATCCAAGAAAGTTAACGAGTATATTTACTAACAGTAAATAGTATTACAGTAGTCAATTGGTTTGGTGTTCAAACTGGTCTAAAGAATCAGTTTAGGTAAGTAGTAAGTAGGTAATCAGTATAGGTAAGTTAACCAATTTTCAAAATAACAGCGATACGCTAGGCCTAGTGCCATTAGTTTCGCCATTGCACCATTACTTCATTAGAAACTGTCTACTTATCACCGTGGAAAGGAAAAGTCATGTCCAGAGCTACAGAACATGGCTTGGGTCTAACCATGGATGCACCGTACGAAGAACTTAACTTTAAGCAGCTCCTGGCAATATTCAAACATATAGGTAATTTGCTTCACACTAAATGGCCAGGAAAAGTGGTAGCTCATGAAATAAAAGAAGTTGATACAGATGGCTCTCAACTCTTAGAACTTCTTCAAGATAGCGCTAGCGAAACAGCAACAACTGCTAATGATAACCGCCTTACAGACTACTCTGATTATTAGGAGGTTCACGCACGCAAAAAGCGCAAAACTGCAGGTTCTGCACCTCCAAATTCAGATGAAATGGAAGAAGATGGCTCTGTCCCAGATTCTTCTACCTCCTCAAGGGAAAAGATCCCCCGATTATTCTGCATTAAAAGAATAAATGGATGTCGCTAAGGACCACAATGAACAACTTACAGATCTCTTACTACCATGCAAAGAATGTCACAGACGGTGTTAAAATTCACCCCAGGACTGTGATGGACTATCGTCGGTTAACATCTGAATTAAATACCAGAGGCATTCAGTATCATACATTTTCACTTGGTGCGGAAAAAAATCTCAAGGTAGTGATTAGAGGTGTATCTGAAGATGTTTCCACAGACGAAATCACTGCAGATCTGCACCAGAATGATTTACCATCAGTAAAGGTCAGCAGAATGACTAGGAGAGACAAGACTCCAATGCCACTAGTGTTGATTGAGATCAGTCAAACCTACAAACACATATATGAGTTGACGACCATCTGTGGATTAAAAATCTCTATAGAACCGTTAAGAAAAAGCGCTTCAACTGGGCAGTGCCATAGATGTCGAAAGTTTGGTCATGGCCAGAAAATGTGTAGGGCTGAATTTAAATGCTTGAAGTGTGGAGTCGGTCACCTAACAAATACATGCTCCAAGCCAAAATCTACCCCGGCCAACTGTGGCGGTCCTCACACTACAAAGGTGCTTGCATAATCCACGTAATAGAAAACCTGAAGAAGGAACATTCTCTTCCTCTCTTAGCACACCTACATCAGCGACTACTTCACAGCCTCCTTTAGTTCAGAACAAAGACTCAGAAGCCCATCTACTGAAAAACTGAGGTCCCTAAAAAAGCAATTCAAAAACAGCAGTCTAGACATATGCAGATGTAACTCGCTCTAAACAGACATCCCTGGAACAGTCAGCATCACACCCAAATCTGACAGCTATCATTGCCTCTTCCTTGGCAAATATGTTGTTAGATTTTAGCAGATCCAATCCTTCACAAAGTTCTACTAACAGATTTCTAAAGGACACCCAAGTCATCATTTCAGCGCTCACAAATGAACGGTAACAAACTAAAACCAGAATCTCTAGAGATCATTGCGTGGAACGCGAACGGCTTGAGAAATAAGATTCTAGAACTTCGAAATTTTGTCCAAAGCCATCATCCAGATGTCCTTTTACTAAATGAGACGCACCTAAGACCTTCAGACAATCCCAAAAGTTGTGGATACCAATTGTACAGAACTGATAGATTAATCCACAGAGGTGGAGGCACGGCAATTTTCATGGAACAAATTTGTTTCTAATTTAGAACATGATTTATATAAAATAAGACCCAATGTATATAAGATTTTGAAACACTTAAATGCAGGTACCAAAGAAAACATAAAATTAAACACTGAATTGAAATTAGAAGAATTTCTAAATTACTACACAGAATTGTGGACAGACAAATAATTTACAAAAGACAACTGGCAAACAATTAATGAAAATGAAAAGGAAATAACTAAAGAAGAATTAGAAATCAGCCTGAAAGAAACAAGAAATGGAAAATCACCTGGAGAAGATAAACTAGGTTCAGAACTATATAAATATGCAGGAACTAGATTCAAAGAAAGACTCTTATTATTTTTCAATAAAATTTATTCAACTGGTATCCCCTCAATAGAATGGAAAAAAGCAATTGTGATTCCCATCTTTAAAAAAGATAATAGAGATGACCCTAAAAACTATAGAGGTATCAGTATACTAAATTCATGTTACAAAATACATAGCAGAATCTTAAATAGCAAACTAATGAAATATTCCGAAAACTTTATTTTAGAAGTACAGAATGGATTTAGAAAAGAACTATCATGTATAGAACCAGCCTTTTGCCTAAAATTAATAATAGAGAAAAGAAGAGAATACAATTTAGAAACACATATTGCATTTATTGACTTTGATAAAGCATTTCACAAAGTTAAAAGAAACATATTATTTAACATATTAAAAGAAAGACAAATACCAAATAATATCCTAAAAGCTATCACAAGTATATATGAAAATAATCAAATACAAATAAGATTAAATCACGAGCTATCATATACGAGAGAGATAAACCAAGGGGTCCGACAGGGATGTCCCCTCTCAGCAACTCTTTTTAATATCTACTTAAATGAAATAATAATAAAATGGAGTAAAAATTTACATCAAGGAATTAAACTTTCACCTACACTCTCCTCTTTGCAGACGACCAAATAATAATTAAAAATTCTGAAGATAACTTACAGAAAGCTATTTTAAATCTAAACGAGATATCCAAAGATTATGGAATGATAATATCAACAGAAAAATCAAAAACTATGGCCTTTAAAGGACAAGATCCAGTAAGAACTAAGATAGTAATAGATAACAAGATCTTAGAACAGGTGAATTCATTTAACTACCTAGGATGTATGATCACATATGAAAATGAAAAAGATATAAACGTAAAAATTGCAAAATATTTAAAAATAACAGGTTTAATTAACTCTATATTTAAACCAAACCTAGTTCAAAAACAAACCAGGCTAAAAGTATACAATACATTAGCCCTACCGGTCTTAATGTATGGAAGCGAAATCTGGACAATAAAACAAAAAGACAAACAAAGATTAACAACAGCAGAAATAAAGTTTATGAGAAAAACTGCAAAGTATACCCTATTTGATCACAAAAGAAACGAAGAAATTATGAAAGAATTAAACCAAGAATCAGTAATAGATAAAATTAAAAAATATAAACATAAATGGATGGAACGCGTTCAATGAATGAAAACAGAAAGATTACCAAAACAAGCCCTTAAAGTACAAGCCATTAGGAAAAAGAAAACCAGGACGTCCTCTTAAACGATTCAATGATGACTTCTAAGGCCGGAACAAGCCATGCTAGGCCTAAATCCTTGATACGCATGATGAAGGCTATGTTTATTTTTGAAGTAAAATTTTAATTTCAACATTCTAAAATGTTATTTTTCTTGCTTTTCTGTTAGCAAAATCATCGATGACATTGTCGAAGTCTAGTTCATAGTAATGTACGTAATTCTCAATCAGTTTTATTTAGAAACACTCCCCTCACAACTAGCGACACTTACCGCAATTGTGGGGAAAATTCGCTGTAGTATTACAATACTCGGAAATGAGTTCTCGAAACTGTATTTTAGAATTAACTGCAAAAGTTCAAAATGCCACCGGGACAGACCGTTCCCCTCTAGCTACGCCTCTGGTGAGGACAGATAAGATATCAAAATCGCGTTAATCGAATCTAATAATCAATGGTAAATATTACAATTCGTGAATGATCGCTTACTGTAATAATAATATATTTTTTTTTTAAGAAAGATAAAAAAAATGAATGCAAAGTAAATGTTTAGTAAATACTTGTATCTACATTATTTACTGTAATATTTTTTTTTTATCAAAAGAAGTTTTCAAGAGTCGTTTGAACAGTTTTAGTTTTTTTTCTTATCGGCATGAATTTTACGATAACAAGCAAAATGACTCTTCAGACCTCGGCAATTGTGTAAGAATGTTTATATTAAACATTTTGCATCTATCTGTCAGATCGGCTGCGAGCTCCACAGGGTTAAAGGCGCGTTAATCAAAACTCTTTCCGCGTATATCAAGAGATTGTCGCAGTTAATTTCGCCGTGTGAAGCAAGGGATAAATCGTGGTCTGGTCTGTGGCGTAGCTATACAAGATACGTAGCATGAAAGCAAACAACAAAAAAATTTAATGCCAGCAGCACCCGGTGTTCCCAGGTGGTCACCCTCCCAAGTACTGACCGGGCCCAACGCTGCTTAACTTCGGTGATCGGACGAGAACCGGTGTATTCAGCCTAGTATGGCCGCTGGCCTGTTAAAGAAGGGTTGTAAAAATGCTATATAAGCATTTATTCTCATTATGATGAATTGACACTTTAATTTTTATATAATTAAACATGAAATTCACATAAAATAAATCTCATTCACCAGATTTTAAGAACGGTTTTACGATATTACTACCAAGAAGTATTTAAATATAAATTCTTTCCATCTAAAGAATTCCATTCTCTCCATTATTGCTCAATTACAGGGTGACTACTACATGGATTTCGCTGTGTAGGTAACTGTCAGGCAACTCTACCAGGAAGAGAAATAATCCTATTCTTTCAGAGAATAAAGAAACAGAAATTTTAGGGTTTTAAAAATGTTAAGAAAATGAAAATCTGATGCATGTGCATGCAGACAAATGTATTACTTATTTTTTTTTTAAGAAAACGCCTAGCTTTATGTATATGTTAGCAGTGGCGTAGCTTGTTTGCCGTCCTTCTCAATACACACCAAAAATACTACAAAAAGTCAAAACCAGGTGTAGGGAAATAAATTAAAACACCATGTTTATTTTGGAAGTAAAACTTTAATGTCAACATTCTAAAATGTTATTGTTCTTGCTTTTCTGTTAGCAAAATCGTCGATGACATTGGTGAAGTCTATTTCATAGTAATGTAGGTAATTCTTAATCAATTTTATTTAGAAAAACTCCTCTCACAACTAGCAACACTTACAGCAATTGTGGGGAAAATTCGCAGTAGTATTACAATATTTGGAACTGAGTTATCGAGACTGTATTTTAGAATTAACTGCAAAAGTTCAAAAAGGTTCAAAGTGCCACCCGAGGCAGACCGGCTTCCCGTAGCTACGCCTCTAGGTCTGGTGCGAATTCGGCGTTCTACTGTAATTCATCCCAAATATGTTCGATGAGGTCAAGGTTTCGTCTCTGAGCCGGCAAGTCTAACGCTTCAATGTTATTTTGTGAAAACCAGTCTCTTACACACACAGTGCAGTATGATATGGAGCGTTGTCGTGCTGAGACATGCAAGGCTCACCGCCAAATATTTTCACAGCGTCGGAAGCATAAAAATGTTTAGGATGTTCAGCTAGCCATCAGACGTCATGGTTTTGGGCACGTCCACCAAACGTCCAAGCCTCATCAAACTGAAACATCCCCCATACCATTACCAAGCTTCCACCAAACTTGGCAGTTGAATGATGCTGTCCTGCCAGAATCGTCCCCTGGGTAATCACACCCAAACACGATCATCAGAGTGAAATACTTGGAATCATAATTCGTCGCTACGGTCTTGTTCTTTTTTGTGGTTATATCAGTTGATTTAATATAATTTTTTTCTAGGTGTTTATCACAACTTGCCAGACTCCCCTCATTTACTCAGTTGTGTTGCACTCAAAGATCATTTCCCATTGTTCTTCCAGCTACGCTAAAGAGATGCCTCCTTCAGAAATGTTTACACTCTTATTAGCAATCCCATTCTTTGCTCTCTATTTTCCTTCTATGCCTACAACTATATTATTCGCCGTCAGCTAAGTTGTACTAATACTTACATACAACTTTAACTTTTGGTTAGCTAAGTTGAACCAACCATTGCAATTAACAAACTATCCCACTGAATTTCAGGCCGTGAGTCGCATTCATCATATTTGATAATTCTCGGACTCGCTTGCATCGGGGGAGATTCTTGAACTCATGCTAACCTGCATCACCTCTTCCCTACAACAGCTGTTGTTTCTCTGACTGTATTTCTAAATTTTCACTAAATAACACTCAACTCCAATTCCATTCCAGTACGATCCATCACTTATATAAAGTCCTTTGTCCATCAAATTCTTTCCAGACATCCACAAACGAAGACCTGTTCCTCCTTAGTCCGTCTCATTCATAGCAGACTCACATTCTTTACTATCTCACGCTAATATTTCTTTTTTTTTTTCAAGTAATCCTTTGATTTCTAATCTCATATCCTTCTCATACTTCTCATCACGCAAATTAAGCACGAAATCAATTAGCTTTCATTTTTCCTTGATGCAGCCTAAAATTTTTAAGCTTTGGACATGGGAAAGAGGATTTCATCAGGCCTATCATCAAGCACTTGTCTCATGATAGAGTTAAAAAACTATCATTATTTTTCTTTCATACTCTGCCCTAAGTATTTTCAGAGGAAGCTTCAGTTCTGTTGCTAACCTCTGAAGTTATGCTAGTCAAATTAAGTAGCAGAGACCATTCATGTATGTGTTTTGGCAGCTACTTATTCAGAATTTTGAAAAAGAGCAATGATATTATGTGCACTTTAGCTCAGAATGTCAGCTCACAGAACAGTCCTAATATTTTAACATTTCTACCAGTTCTAGGAGCCTTTACCAACTTTTAGACTGACAGGAAGGTAAGTATTATCACCCTATACCAATATGTGTAAAATGTACATTTGCATTTTTCCTCTAATTATATTTAATAAGGGATTGCTTTTATAAAAGATGCATGCCTTAATAAAAAAAAAAAGGAGATGTAGGGGAGATGACATCGTACAAGACATCAATGTACAATTCCAGATATTTCAGCTGTTTTTAAAGCACATGATGTAGCTAAATAAATTCATTTTGTGCAGAGCCTCTTTAGTTCATTCGGTACCAACAATGCACTTCAGTTAAAAAGCCCAAGGATTAAATCCCATCGAAGACGCGAAGAACCTTTATACGGCTTTTTCAAGTTAGACAGAGTCCTGGTCACTTTTCTAAATCCATTCTGTACTTCTAAAATAAAGTTTTCGAAATATTTCATTAGTTTGTTATTTAAGATTCTGCTATATATTTTGTAACAGGAATTGAGTATACTTATACCTCTAAGTTTTTAGGGTCATCTCTATTACCTTTTTTTAAAGATAGGAATCACAATTGCTTTTTTCCATTCTATTGGGGGGATACCAGTTGAGTAAATTTTATTTAAAAACAATAAGAGTCTTTCTTTGAATCTTGTTCCTGCATATTTATATAGTTCTGAACCTAGTTTATCTTCTCCAGGTGATTTTCCATTTCTTGTTTCTTTCAGGCTGATTTCTAATTCTTCTTTAGTTATTTCCTTTTCATTTTCGTTAATTGTTTGCCAGTTGTCTTTTTTAAAATATTTGTCTGTCCACAATTCTGTGTAGTAATTTAGAAATTCTTCTAATTTCAATTCAGTGTTTAATTTTATGTTTTCTTTGGTACCTGCATTTAAGTGTTTCAAAATTTTATATTCATTGGGTCTTATTTTATATAAATCATGTGGCCAAATCTGCGCAAAACCAAACTGCGCAAAAGAGTGCAAAGATATCTCACCTTTTATACATGGACGATTTGAAGTTGTATGCAAAATCAGAGAATGAACTCGGATCGTTGCTAAACACTGTGCACATAATCAGTCAAGATATCTCAATGGATTTTGGCTTAGACAAATGTGCAATTGCTGGAATAACAAGAGGAAAGTTTGAAGATATGAACGAAATCGAGCTGCTCAATGGTGAAATAATCAAGGCAATAAAATTCGAAGACAGCTACAAATATTTAGGAATTTTAGAATCATCACAAATTCTGCACAATACGATCAAAGAAAGAACTAGAGCAGAATACATAAGACGATTAAGAAAACTCCTTAAGTCAATGCTTAATGCTGGAAATTTGATAAAAGCAATTAATACCTGGGCCATACCTGTTCTGAGATATTCAGCAGGCATTGTTGAATGGACCCAGCTAGAGATGGATGATTTAGACCAAAAAAACTCGAAAATTAATGACAATACACCATGCCCTCAATCCCCGTAGTGACATTGATAGGCTATATCTATCATGCAAAAAAGGAGGTAGAGGATTATTACAAGTGAAGCAAGTTATTGAAGCAGAAAAACGAAATATAAATGATTATTTGCAGCAAACAACGAAAAAATTTCTAATTGAGGTAAGGAAAGAGGGTTTATTTAAACCCATGGAGACAAAATTGGAATACAAAACCATCCAAGTAAAAGTGAGAACTGAAAGATGGATAAATAAGGCATTGCATGGAAAATACCTTCACAGCATAGAGGACAGCGCTGACAGCAACTTCACCTGGCAATGGTTGAGAAATGGAGCACTAAAGAAAGAAACAGAATCGGTAATTTTTGCAGCACAAGAACAGGCCATTAAAACCAATTATGAAGGCAAAAATACAAAAAATTCAAGAAGACAGTAAATGTAGATTGTGCAAAGAAAGGAAGAAACAGTAGACCACATAATAAGTGGATGCAGCAAAATCGCACAAATTGAGTACCGTAAAAGGCATGATAACGTAGCTAAGATAATCCACTGGCATTTATGTAAAAAGTATGGGTTTGAAGCAGAGCCGCATTTATACTTTTGGAGGCCCAAGGCGCAACATCATTATGAGGCCCTCAAAAATTAGCATTTTTTTTTAGTTTATTTAAAATAAAAGTCAACATTTCCATAATAACTTATTTTAATAACACAATACAATTGGTATACATATATTTGCATTTAAAAAAAAAAAGTATAAAAATAAATCAGTTCAAATTTAAATAAAAAAATTAATAACTGAAAGTTTTTTTTTTTTCTGGCTTTGGTTTTAGCAAATATATCTATATTGTCATCGAATTAATCGAGTCCATTACATCTGATTCAATGCATAATAACGACAGGTCCCTTGTTTTATTTTGGTATAAGTTGCTTCTTAAATAATTTTTTATTCGTTTCAACACTGAAAATGAGCGTTCAGCACTTGCATTTGAAATAGGCATCGTCAAAAATATTTTTAAAATTGTTTCTACGATTCGATCAATATCAGTCCCATAAGTTTGTAAAATTTTATCAATACTAGTCTTGTACTTGTCTTGATCTATATCTTCCTTCAAAAAAATGACAAATATATCTAATATACCGAAATAGCTTTTTGTTCTTTCATTAATATCCAAAATTAGTTTATCGCAAACGACATTAAAAGTGTTCACAACGAAATTTTGTTTCCCATGTAATTATAATCTCATTGTTAGATTGTGAAACTTCGTCACTCATTTTTTTTCCCGTTTTTTAACTCTTTCCTTTTCATCTTTAAATTTTGTCTCATCTGTTAATAGTTAGTTGATCATTATGGGCAATGTCTGGCGTTGAATCGCGTATTATTGCAAAATAAGCAGCTTCCTTAATTTCTGATATTAATATTTCTCTTGTTTTTTTAGCTATTAACGCTATGAATTCACCACAAGTATGTTAAGAAAGCTAATTTGATCTGCCAGAACCACAGTTGGCGTACATTTTCATGTGATGTTTTAAAAAATCATCAAATTCACTTAAATAATGTAAACACGATAAATAATTTCCGCAAGAATCCGAAAAAATATCATTTGTATTTCCTCTAAATGCTAGCCCTAGTTTACTCAGTAACTTAATGATAGCTTTTATTCTTTTTAAAACCTCTCTCCAATAATTTTCTTCGGCTTGTATTTGTTTGATCAATTCAGAATGAATTCGACTATTTACAGAACTTGATTTTCTTTTGCGTTATGTGCACATCGCTCGTATATGCTCAGTAGAATGCTCGTGTTCACATAAGGTTCGTGTTATATTTCCCCGGTCATTAAACCCTTCATTAAGCTATTATTTGACTTAGAAAACAATCTACAAACAAAGCAGTAAATTGCTTTGCTGGTTTCTGAAAAAATTAGCCACTCTCGTTTCTCCTTTGTTCCATTCGCCTTTTTTACAGTACAAATGTGATATATTTACATTTCTGACATATATTCTATTGCGTTCTGTGTATTCTTTTTTTAAATTTTCGATTTTACCAACATTCTGGGGCATATTTATTAAAATATGCTCGATAAACTGTTCATTAATAGTAAGTGGCCACACTGCTATATCGGTAGGATAAGAGATAACTGGCTTGCTGGTAAGTACAGACTCCGATTGAAAATTTTCTTTAGAATTCTCTTGATTTGTTTCGTTTACTTCTTTCTCTCTTATGTTTTCTACATCATTAAGTCGTTTTCTTTTACTAGCTCCGGATTCAAATTTCTTGGTATCATTATGTGAATTAATCTAAAAGCTTAAAAAAATACCAAAATAGAAACAATAGTATCTTGGTTTTGTTAAAATAAACGAGTATCAGAAAAATAAGATTAATAATTAATTGAATAAAATATTCTTAAAAAATGAACTGAAAAATTAATTTAATTTATAAATAATAATAAACTTGAAATTCAAATGCTCTATTTATGTGATATAGAAACTGCTCTTACCCAAATAATTAATACAAATAAAAATGAATGGGTATGTTCCCCAAGTGATTTACATTTGTAACAGTTGTCTTGCGAACGATTTATGAAATAAAGTCTCTGAAATATCCGCAGATTAATTAGGTCTATACCTCCCCCCCCCCCCCAAAAAAAGAAGATTATGAAACGCATATGCACCTTTTCTTAGAAAATATTTCAAATCCTCTTTTTCAAGATAATTGTATGAAATAATTTCTAATTTTTCGATAATAAAAGTGAAATTGATTATTATAAATTATGAAATTATTTTGGCATAAATAATGTATAAGCATGTAAACGAAATGTCAGTATTTCTGTTAGGATATCTGTAATCAACAATCGAAAAGAAAACAAGACATTCTGGAAATATTCTGCACTATAGCTTGAGGCAATTTAGTACGACTTTAGTGTTCTCCCCTTTCTTTCTCAATAGCTGAGAGTAATAATCCGTCAGCTTTTCCTCCAGCTAAGAGAATATTACCAAGTATATATAAGACGTAGATTATTTCAGAAATAGCTTCCAGCAGCAGAAGAAGTAATATTTAGATTTTTTTTAAGAAAAACAAACAAAAATAATACTACTGAACTTTCTTTTGTGTGGTATGCATATAAACAATTTTGCATGGTGAAAATATACCATATTATTTCTAAAATTTCACATAATTTCAGCAGACAATAGAACAGCTGGTTTTAGATTGCAAATAAATAGTACAGAATTAGAAGCTTCACGGTACAATCTGATTGCCGTAGATTTTGAATACTGTCTAGAAAAGCTTACAAACCTGTAGAAATTTACAGTAGTTATGCAAATGAGTTCCAGGAGAGGATAAGGGTGGGGGGGGGGGGGTCATTAGAAAGTCTTCAAAATGAGCAAAAAATTTGAATCATTCCCTATATGATATTTTTCACATTATATTTTCAACATATCTACGAGGATATGCACTGGATATTATCGTAATATGCATAATACAAATAAATAAAAGACGAAGGCGAAGAATCACTGCTAAAATATCATTGGATATAAATATGGTGATCCATATAATGCTATTTGGCTAGAAACGAAAGCAAAAGGACATATTTATTTCAATAAATATTATTTAAAAATATAAATATTTGACATAATATTTTCGATAAACATTAAAGAAGTATAAAAAGTTAATTTCCAAAGGGCTATTTACAAAAATATCTAATACAAAATATACAGAGACAAACAAGGCTATTTTTTACAACATTCTTATGGGACTTGACCTAAGTATTGTGTAATGTGCTTACAATATTGATAAGAATAATAGTCTAAAAATCCAGGTAGTCCAGCGGAAACCATCTGTGACAAAATGAAACTGGTTTATTTATTTAAAACCACATTTTTTATTAAAAGGACTCTAATAATAATAATAGATTTCTACAGATGTGTCTCATCTTGTTTTGGTATTATCAAAATTATCAAGTTATTCTCAAGCACTATGAATTTTGCTATTTTATTATTATGCCGCTAATATTTCTTCAAATACACATGTTTCAAAGATAAACTGTAGGGAAAATATCGCTACTTCAAAACTGCTGCATAATATCTAAATTAGCCGAAAATATGTACATAACAGTTGACTTCATAACTGCCGTTTATTTTGATTTGTAGTGAGTGATTAGGGGGGGAACCAAGAAAGTTGAAATGCAAAAACCTACAGATTACGTTATAAAAATTATGCATTACATGATATGATTCAAGATTTACTTATGAGTCCCTATAAAGCAAAATTTAAAAGTGCGAACCTTCGCGCAATCTGTGAACTAACCTTCGAACTAAGATTATGAGTAAAATAGAAAACTTAATTTGGAACAGATGGAGGTTGTATTCATTTTTAGATTCGGATTTTCATGAATTTATAAAATAATTGTTTGACAAAAATAATTATCTTCAATCAAGTCTTGGAGAATTTTAAAATGTATTGGCGATTAAAATAATTAGCCAGAAAATTGATAGTGACATTGATCTTCCAAAGTGATACAATACGAACTGAAGAAAGTATGAAAGGATTTCTTATTTTACGCTGGCATTAAAAACTATAATTATACGATAAAAACAAGTAGCAAAATGAATATAAGTCATAGGTATTTAGTCTGAATATAACGTAGATTCCGGTTACCGAGCAAACGACAAGCAACTGCGTTTCTAGCTGTAGGCCACAGAACGTAGCTACTACGTACGCCAGATAATATAGTTAAGTGTTCTTTTCAGCGTGAAGGATTATCGCACCTCCTAATGGACAACGGTCAAACTACACTTCTTATCCATGTTCTTTCAGCAGGTGGACAGAATATTATCCAGGTTTGCTGGACGTGTATATACGTCCAGCAAAGAAATGGTACGCTTACATACATGAATTTTATGGAATACAGAGTTCCTGTTAGTTTTATATTCTAAGGAAAGAACAATGTATTTCAAATGGTCGCACCTTTATGGTCGCACCAACCTGGTGCGACCATAAAGGACGTAACTGAGTCTATTAGAGAGCAAAAGGAAAGGGTGAAAGAAATGATTGTTGTGGCAGGTACGAATGATTTGAAAGGAGATAAAATTGAAATGATAGAAGACCTGAATGAATTGTTTGAGGTAGCAAAAGAAAAGAGTGAGAGAGTTAGAATGATTAGTCTTTTGCCACGGTATGACAGTGAAATGTTTAAAAGGAGGGCTATAATTGCGAATGACTTTATGCGTGGGTTATGTATGACGAGTGGTGTGGAATTTGTGGATGTGTGGAGTGAGTTTGATGGGCGAAAGGATCTATATAAGATGGATGGCTTGCATTTCAATGGTTACGGTGTAAGAAGACTTGAGAAAGTGTTACTGAATGTAGTGGATGTGCAAATTCAGGGAAACTAGATTTGTTAAGGGGGGGGGGAGTAGAGATACAGTCCTTATGGAGGCAGTTGAATGTAAGAATGAATATAATATGCCAGAGCAAATAAGGACAACAAATCTGAGTGGGATAGTTAATATAAGACATCAAGGTAGGGTTGGGGCTAATGGGGGTCTGAAATTCATGTACACTAATACTAGGAGTATTAGGAACAAGAAGGAAGAGTTTTTGGCCATGGTTGGCACTTCCAGACCACAGGTTATAGGTATTAGTGAAACATGGCTGACTGTAGATGATATAACTAGTGGGATTGAATGTGATGGGTATAGTGTGTTCAGGAATGACAGAGAGAATAAAATGGGGGGAGGAGTATTGTTGATGATAGCTGATGAGCTCCAGCCAAGGAGAATAGAAGTTGAATTGCAGGATAGAGAAAAGAGCACATTTGAGGCCATTTGGTGTGAGATTGTGGCTAGCAGAACTAAATATACAATTGGGTGCTGCTATAGACCAGGTGATGGAAAAGATGGTGGTGACAGTATGCACAAGCAAATAGAAGAAATGGGTGGAAGGAGGGTGATTATTATGGGAGATTTCAACTATGGTCGCATTGATTGGAGTGAGGAGATGACACATGGGAGGAAGGAACTGGATTTTATGCAGTTATTAAGGGATAACTATCTGCGACAGCATGTAATGGAAAATACTAGGGATCAGAGAGTGCTTGACCTAGTAATTACATCTGAGGATTTGGCTGTAACAAATATGACCACATTGCCACCAATCGGTGAGAGTGATCATAGGGTCTTAACTTGGGAGGTGGCTAAAGGTGTAGAATTTTCAATTAAGACAGGGTACATGTGGAATTATCGGGCTGGAAAGTATGACAAGCTTAGGAGTTTGATTAGTTCAGTGCCATGGCATGTACAACTGCAAGGACTAGAAGTTGATAGTGCATGGGAGGTAGTTAAGAAGTGCTTGCATGAAGCAATGGCTTACTGTATACCTAGAGTCCGAATAATAAATCAAGTAGGGATTAAATGGATGAATAACACCATTAAGCTTGAGTTGCAAAAAAAGAAACAACTATGGAAGGAATTTAAGGAGAAGGGTGACCGGCAGGCACATGAACGGTATAAAGCGCAGGCCAGAAGGGTGACGAGTGTGGTAAGAAAAGCAAAAAAGGATTACGAAAGAACATTGGCCATGCAGGCTAAAGAGAATCGTAAACAGTTTTTTAGATATGTAGCAAGTAAAAGGAAAAATGTACATGGCAGATTGATTTTAAAGAATGCCGATGGTAGGGAGGTAACTGAATCAGTTGAGATAGTTGAGTTACTGAGTGAGCACTTTGCAAAAGTATATCATCCAGGTGATGACATTGCAGAAACGAATAAACCAGTAGATTATACGGGAATTGTGGTTAATGAAGTGGAGGTGAGTAGTCTATTGCATAACCTGAATGTCAATACATCTGTGGGATTGGATGGTATACCAGCTCGTGTTGTACGACAAGCAGCTAAAGAATTGTCAGTACCCTTGACCATTTTGTTTAATTTGAGTCTCGGGTCTGGGTTAGTCCCGAGCGGGTGGAAAGAGGGGAAAATAGTTCCACTGCATAAAGGTGGTTCCAAGACTGCTGTTGTAAATTACCGACCGATTAGCATATCAGGAATCATTGTCAAGGTCTTAGAGAAATTAGTCAAGAAAAGAATACAGGATTGGATAGATGAAAATGGGATATTGTATGGGGGACAACATGGTTTTGTGAAGGGTAGATCATGCCTCAGTAACTTGCTCACGTTTTATAGCACAGTGACGGCTGAACTGGATAGGGGTAATGGGTTTACAGTGATACTACTGGACCTTGCCAAGGCCTTTGATAGGATACCACATGGAACCTTAATCAGTAAACTGGAGCAGATGGGTATAGATATAGGGTTGGTGAGATGGATAAGAGGGTGGCTGAAGGAGAGATATCAAAGAGTGGTTTATTCAGGAGTGGAGTCTAAAAGACGTCTTGTGACTAGTGGAGTGCCACAGGGCTCTGTTCTTGGACCACTGATTTTCAATTTGTTCATCAATGATATTGGAAAGGATCTGAGAGGAAGTGTTCACTTGTTTGCTGATGATACAAAGTTGGGTAGAGCAATTGTGAGTGCACAGGATGTCAAAATTTTACAGGATGATTTGGATAATTTGGAGGACTGGGCTAGGAAAAATGGATGTCAGTTTAATTTAATGTGGCAAAGTGTAAGGTTATGCACTTTGGGATGAAAAGAATAGCAGCAGTATATCGCATTGGTGGAACCATACTCCAGGAGATTGATGAGGCCAGGGATTTGGGAGTGTTGGTGGATAGGGAGTTGAAGTTTAGGGGGCACATTGCAAAAGTAACTAAAACAGCTCACCAAATCACTTGGCTTCTGAAAAATACTTTAACATGCAGAGACGAACAAGTTGTTGTTCCTCTGAATCGAGCCTTGATAAGACCCCATCTGGACTTCTGTGCCCAGCTATGGGCACCAGGGTTTCTTCGTGATGGGGAGGAAGTGTCCAGAGACGAGTGACCAAGATGATAGCAGGTCTGTGGAATGAACCTTATGAGAATAGGTTGAAGATTTGTGGGTTGCAGAAATTGGACGATAGGCGAAGGAGGGGTGATATGATTGAGACATTCAAATTACTGAAGGGTTTTTATAAGATTGATTCAGAAGATATTTTTGAAAATATGACTGGTGGTGGGAGGACTAGGGGCCATGCATGGAAGCTGGGCAAGAGCGTGGTTGACAAGGGTGTTAGAGCTAGGTTCTTTACTTGGAGAGTGGTAAATGAGTGGAATAAGCTTCCAGAGTCTGTTGTGGGTGCTACGACCATGAATGAGTTCAAGGCAAGGTATGATAGATACTGTGTGAATGTTGAATAGTTGTTCTTGACATGATGTTAGGGCCTCCCTCGATGAGTCTGTCGACTCCTTGGAGTTTCCCGGAACAATAATAATAATAATAATAATAATAATAATAATAATAATAATAATAATAATAATAATAATAAAAATGGAAGCAGGAAGCCTCACAAATTTTTCAGTGGCCTATAGTTTTTATATTATGAATTTAATATTTAAAAATAAGTATTTTATTTTGCAACTATAACTATTCTGTTTTTTTTATTGTTCTTTGTGAGGAGTAAGATTTTAAAATGAGGCCCCCTAGAGAGTGAGGGCCCCCATCTTGCGCCTAATGGTAAATGCCGCCCTGGTTTGAAGTATCTAAAGACTGTTGGAAGCATAAAGTTCACCAGAAAGTGGTTGAGAATGAAAAAACTAAAATACTCTGGGATTTCAAAATCCAGACTGACAAAAGCTTGGAATGTAATACACCCGTGAAAACAAGGGTGTTACGTTTATCGAAATATCAGTACCAGGAGATAGTCGAATTGACAACAAAGAAAATGAAAAAATTACAAAGTATCGCGATTTGCAAATCGAAATTGAACGAATCTGGCAAAAGAAAACGAAAGTTGTTCCCATAATAATAGGTGCTTTAGGCGCCATCCCCAAAACATTGAAAAAACATCTAGAAACATTCGAGTTAGATGGAATAAAAATTGGGCTGCTGCAAAAGGCCGTTTTGTTCGGCACAGTTTTCATTTTCAGAAAGTATTTCCACAACTCATAGGCCCTTGGGTAGGGCTCGAATTAATGGAATATAACCAGCCTTTTCTTAAGACTGAGGAAGCAAATCAAGCTTTGATGAATACGCAAGACGCAAGACGTTGCTGACTATAAGGGTGAGGCAAAATGCTTTTATAATCCCTGCTGTCTGATAAGGATTGCTGTGTGAGGAAAAGTTTGTGAGCTAAGTGCTCTGCCTGAGTGGGTGCGATTTAAAGATCTTCATTTGGAAGTAGGATGGCCTTGGGTGTCCTGTATTTTGAGAAGTCAGTGTCATCATAATTTGCTGCTTGTTGCACTAATTCATTTGGATGCGAAGAGGATGCTGAGAAGAACTTTACTGCTGAAGACTGCAGGAAAGAGTAGATGTAGGGGATATTTGTATCCCGATGGAGTTGGACATTTCAGACGTACCATGGTGCATTTAAGATCATGCGGAGACATTTGTTTTGTACTCTCTGTAGTTTGAGGATATTTGTACTTGAGGTGTGGCTCCAGGCTGGGGACGCATAAGTAATAATGGGTCGAATCATCAACTGATAAAGGAGCAGTTTTATTTTGGTATCCAGCTTGCTATTCCTATTGATAAGAGGGTAAAGCTGTGCAGTGATTGATGCTTTTGTACATGAGGCTTTTATATGTGGACTGAAGGTTAGTTTTCTGTCCAGCAGTACACCCAGATATTTGGCTTCTGCTTTCCAAGGAATCTTGGTATTAAATAGGAAGATGTCATCTTTGGGAGATAATGAGGTTTTGGTGAAGAGCATGGCGATACTCTTCTGTGGGTTTACTTGCAATCTCCATTCCGAGAACCAGTGCTCTCATCTCTGCAGGTTTTCTTGCAGTTTCTTGGTGACAAGGTGCGGTTTAATAGATCTGGCTAGTATAGCTATGTCGTCTGCGTATAGGGCAATGATGGATGTGCGGAATATCGGCCATGTAAATCGTGAAAAGGATCTGTGCCAGTAGGGACCGTTGAGGAACTCCTGCCAAGATGCGTCGCTGGGTAGATAATATATCATTTAACTTGACTTGCATTCGTCTGTCACTAAGAAATGACTTTATAATTTGGACTAGATCTAATGGAACGCCAGCTAAAATCAACTTGAATAGTAGTCCAAAGTGCCATAATTTGTCGAACGCCTTTTCTAAGTCAAGAAAAACTGCTCTGGTGTATTGGTGCCAATTGTAACTTGTGATAATGAATTATATTAGTCTATGAATTTGTTGGGTGGTACTGTGAAATTGGCGAAAACCAAACTGTTCTGAAGGAAGGATGTTTAATTTTTTTACTGAAAGTTGAATTCTGGAAAGGATAGCTTTTTCTGCTATTTTGCCCAAATTAGAAATCAGACTTAATGGGATGATAACTTTGAGGCTGTTGAGGATCCTTGCCAGGCTTGTATATAGGAACTAGGTCTGCCAACTTCCATGCAGAGGGGAAGTACTTAAACTTGAACATAACATTTATTATTGTTGTAAGATATACGATGGTCTTTCGGGGTAGCAGTTTAATAACTTTGTTGGAAATGCCGTCAGGCCCTGGAGCTTTTTTATTCTTTAAATTTTTTATAATGTCATAAATTTCAGCTGGGGAAGTAGGTGTGAGGTGGCTGGTACAGGTATCAGGCCGTTTTAACACGTGTCTGACGTGGCAGTGGACTTTGTAAATATGATTGAAATTTAGATTATTGTGTGATGGGCTACACTGTTTTTCTAAATTTTTAACTATAGTTTCGGCTTTTTCTGCATCTGTGTAAACAATGTTCAGGTCAGATTTGAGAGGAGGAAGAGATTTGATTTTGTTTTTGATGTTTCTCAGGAACTTCCAAACGGATTGATCACCAGGTGATATGGAGGCTAATTTGTCTTCCCATAGTTTATTTCTATGGACTTTAAGTGCATCTCTCACTGCACTGTTCATTTTGTTGAGATATTTTTTGTCTTGGGGTGCTCTGGTGTTGTGGTATCTTTTTCTTGCTTTATTTTTTCCCCCTGATTAAGTTCATTATGTCATCTGGTAGTCGTTTAGGCTTGAAAGCAATTGAATTTGAGGTGATAGATGCTATGGCTGTGTTGATTTGATCAGTAAGTTTATTGACTGCAGAATCAATTTCTTCCTTGGAATTAATATGAGGGATGGGATCAATAGAGTTTGGAAGCATTTTGGATAGTTTTTCCTAGGGAATGAAGGTGTGAGGCGAAGGGGGAAGTCCCCTCTGATAACCCAGTTGGAGCAGAATAGGATTGTGGTCTGATGAAAATTCATTCAATGATTCCAGGGTGTACTGTAGGTTGAAATTCTGAAGGAGAGCTATATCCAAGACGTCGGATGAGCCAGTAGGACTGTGGTGAGTTGGCACTGAGGGGCTAGCCACAGTTGCGCAATTTGAGCTTGTGTAGTTAAAGAGGATGCGGCCATTCCTATTTATAGACCTACTGCACCAGGCGTGATGTTTTGCGTTTAAATCTCCGGCAATAATAACCTGCAGTTTAACGCCGAGGATAGCATCCAAATCACTGGTCAGCAATGTTTTTGATGGTGGGTTATAAGCAGCATAGATTTTTATGTTTCCGACAGGTGATGACATTGATACCTGTGACTTCGAGATTAGTGGTTGTAGGAATGGCTACAGCATGATGGTTGATGTGATTTTTGATGAGGATGGCTGTGCCACCACCTCTATAATCCAGTCTGTCATTCCTGTAGAGTTGATATCCTTTGAATTTAGGATTGTCAGCAGGTCTTAGGTGAGTCTCATTAATTAATAATATAACGGGATAATATCTGTCATTGAATTCCTGCACTTCTAGCATTTTATTTTTAAGGCCGTTGGCGTTCCATGAAATAATCATTAGAGAATCTGGGGTAAATTTTTTCCTATGCATTGGAGAGTGCAGATAAAATGAGCTGTGTTTGCTGCAAGAAACTTTTTGTAATGCCCAGTGAAGGATTTGCATTACTGAAATCTTGTAACATATTTACAAGAGAAGAGGTGATGATGGCTGTTATATTTGAATGTGGATTTTGCTTATTCTGGTCAAGGATTGCTTTTTTGGGGCGGGCCAAGTCAGCATATGTTTTTGTTTGGTGTTGAAGATTTATTTTCTTAGGGGGCTCAGTTGATGGTTGGTGAACACCTGTCATCTTGTTCAAACTAATAGGAGCCTGATGAACTTGAGCTTCTGGCTCTCGTTTCTGATAGTGAGGTAGATTAGATTGACTGATTAACTCAGTTTGCCTGTTTTTTGGGTGGCAAATGCATCCTCTGTAATTTGCAGGGTGGGGGCCACCACAATTAGCACACTTAGCCGGGGTGGTTTTTGGCTTGGAGCAGGTATATATGTGGGGTGGGTGTCACCACATTTTAAACATCTGTATTGAGCTTTGCACAACTTCTGGGCATGACCAATTTTTTGGCATCTATGGCACTGCCCAGAAGAGGCCCTCTTCCTAAGTGGCTCCGGTGAGACCTTAAGCCCACAGATTGTCTTCAAGTTATAAATATCTTTATAGATATTGTGTATTTCCACTAATACCAGAGGCATAGGGGTCTTGTTAGATCTGTACATTCTACTGACCTTAATGGGAGGCAGATCTTGCATGTTGAGGTCAGCAGTTATTTCAGCTGTTTCAATGTCTTCAGCTACTCCTCGGAGTACCACTTTAAAATTTTTCTCTGAGGTAAGTGTGAAGGTATGGTATTGTATACCTCTTACATCCAACTCCTTGGTTAAATTTCTATAGTCAGTCACTGTAGTGGGCTGAATTTTGATGCCTTCCTCTGTGTTCTTGGCAGTGGAGTAATTTATCTGTAGGTTGGCCATTGTGGTTCCTAAGGATGTCCATCTCTGCTTTTCCCTAAGAATGACTGGAGGCACCTTTTCATTGGTGGAGGCAGAGGAATCTGTGTTGGGGCATCTTCATCCATGCCATTTTCGTTTGCTGGCTCCGGGGCGAGAGTTTTGCGTTTTTTGCGTGCGTGCCTCTCTCCTTGATCTGAATGAGTAGAGTCAGAGATTACTAGATTTAATTTTTCCTCCATTTGAGGAGCATCTTCATTTTGATCTTCATCAGTCTCAGATAAAGAGTAAAGATTTAGGAAGCCAGGCCATTCAAGCTCGAACTTCTTAAGGAGTTTCTTTATGAAGCTGAAAGCCAGTCCTTTATCTAGAGAGTCTATAACGATATCAGGATCTATCATGTTTGATGGCCATTTCAGCTTAAATTTCCTTTGAAGTTTATTGACAAGCATAAGCTCTGGCTCTTCATCCAGCGAATCTGTGAGGGCGTCCAAATCTGACACATTCATCATTGACGATTTGCGTATAAACGCAAGTAAATGGATCTGAAATAGATACGCTAACAATGGAGATTCTAACGGCTGTTAGACCTAAAATCGCCCTCGTTGCAATTACAATCCACTTACCTTTGCTGATGTTCTTAAATACAGTATTATCCGCAATTTAATGTCTTTAAAAAACACGTCTCTGCTAGTTAATCTGGCTGCTACACTACAAAACCAAAGTTTCTCATATTTGATTAACACGCTATACCGAGAAGAAAATCCACAACCGTATCTAAAATCCTTTGATGAATATTATATATATAAACTAGGTTTGAGCCTGTGTAGCTCAGAGGATGTGGCGTTTGCACACCACCGCGCTTGGCCGCACGAAGGAAGTCTTGGTTTCGAGTCTAGTCAGCGACTAGAGGAAATTTTTCTAAGCCTTTTTTCGACCGGTTCCCGAGTTAGTCGATCTCTGGCACGGGAAAGAAGGTTTTTTCTCCCGGAAACTTGGGTTTTTCGTCCTGTAAACTCAAGAAAATCGACCGTAGAACCCACATTATTTCAGACATTAAATATATTGTGTTAGGGTTAGGGACCACGAGATGGCGGCACATTTGAGCCGTCTCTCTTCACTGCGTACCGCTTAATTAGTGATAGCCTTGGGCCATCTGTCTCTGATTGGGTACCAGTGGAGATTGAACTGCCCACTCAGTCTCCAAAAGTTAGATAGGGCTAAATGGCCTCGCCTACTCCCGTATATACGGGAATAAAAAGGCGTTAGCTGATTTTTTGATTTGATAAACTAGGTTTTTAATCCTTTTTCCCAATTTCTTCATTGGGAAATTATTATATTATATTATATAAACGTATTATATATTATATTATTATATTAAGTTAGATTACTTCACCCTTTGCATTTTTTAGATCTGGCTCCCACTGACGAGACCTCAATAAAGGTCGAAACCGGTATGGGTAGTGACCATTACCTTAATGCATAGCAGCGTATATCTCCGCAAGGAAATGTGCTTTGCATTAAGTGAAAATTCTGAGGAAAGTGATCAGAACTTGCTCCACCTTTACCACGAGTGGCACTACGTGCAGCCGCAAACTTGGCTTACTTGTCTGTTTGCTTACTTGGGAAAAAGGATTAAAAACCTAGCTTATAAAATTGCTTAGTATAAATAAATAAAAATAAATTTATTTTTATTTATTTAACTTGCTAAAATATACATTAGACGATAGGTAACAAGGACTGCTTACATATTATAAGTATATAAGTATACATATTACAGAGAAAGAAACATTTTCCTTTCGGGTATACAATAGAGAATGCAATAAATGAATTCAAAATTTACAGTTCAGTTTCAGTCTGAGTTATCATTCAGATGAAGCGTATTGTCGTCGTCAATCCAGAAGAGGGTACCAGTTGGATTCCACTCCTCTATGAATTTCGCGACAGTTCTTGTTTCTTTTAAGTACTCAAGTGAAAGCCTGCTTTTTAGTTTCCGACAGAAGCTATACATTAGGGTTTGTGCAGTTTCAGAGATGGTTGGGTGTTGGTTATTTCTTGTCTGTTTTACGTAGAAGCTGTAGATGACGGCCTTAGTGCAGATGAAGAGGAAATTGCATGTTCTGTGTCTGTTTTCTTCTTGTGGACTAAATTCCAGTAGTCTTCTTGGCTTGGCTGTGTGCGTAGTTGCAGATGCTAGAGGAAGCATTCAGGGCATAGGTGATTATCATTTTGTTTTCGGGAGAGGTTAGATATGTGTGTTCCAAGGTACCTGAAACGTCACAGAATAGACACAGATCCGTTTCTCTTAGCTGAAATTTGTAGAGCTTAGAAGGAGTTGGCAAGATGTTATGCCATAGTCTCCACTGTATGTCGGAATCTGGTTTGGCACACTTCGATTTATATGGCAGATCCCATGAAAACTGAGTGGGATCTGCTATATAATTATTTTATTGTGAACATAACAATCTTATATACAGGATTAACCGGTTTGGGTTCTCTGCAGTCAGACGGAAAGATTACATGCTCATACTCTTGTTGAAGTATGTTACATCGAAGTTACTTATAAGGCGAATTCCACACATATATAGATGTAAGCTAGTTATTTTGACATGATACTGTATAAGAACATAAATGTGGAAGAACATGAGTTACCATAGCACAGTATTATCTATTTACATGAGAGTGCCAGCTGATTAATTTTCGCACTGCTAAGCACAACAATCCTTCCTCTCCCTTTCTTTGGGGGGGGGGGGATGATGTCACTTCTATGCTGGAAAGTGGACTATGATGCAGTCGCCCTGTGCTCAGCCAGGAGTTGATTCCGTGGATTCCAATCTTGGTGGAAAAGATCTAAGGTGTTGTTTTGCCTATGGTGGTGATGCTCGTGTAGTATCCGACTTCTAGATAGATAGATAGATAGATAGATTTATTTATTTTTATTAAAACCAGTATACTGTCCTGAAAGGATAGGCTATTGATAATGTGAAATTTTAACATAACAACTCTTTCTAGTCTGTAAGGTCTTATCCCTATAGTTGGCTCTAGATTATATCTGTTTGCTTTATATGGTAGAAGATATAAGAATGTAAGCGTATTTTTTATTAATATATATTGACCCATCACATAAGAGGTCTTCTTCTTCTTCTACTTCGACCCATCCGTCCCTTAAGATGACTTGAGTCCCTAGGGTTCACGCCGAATTAATTCGGCCGGTATCCCCTAAAGGTAAGTATTATGCCTGAAGGTCTGTGTGTCCACCGGTTTATCTGTTTCGACAGATGAAAAATCCCATCACCCCCGTATGAGATTGGACTCACCATTTAATTGAAAATACTTGATAAAAGTTCCTCGTACATCATAGTCGGGATTTGAACTCGAGTCTTTGCAACCATGCAACCAAAGGGTCGTCAATATCAATTGAACTAGGAAGGCTCACACAATAGGTCACATGATCTATAACATGACAGTATCGTATGTGAATAAGTAATTAAAAAGAAAGAATAAGCAATCGCTTTATTTATAGGAAACGAGAGGAATGGTAGTGGCCAGTTCGTCTCCACAAAAATAACTGGTAACTCGAGTACGAGGGTGGTCTGAAACGTTATCAGCCTCGACCATACATGGCAACACTATCGGCAGGATATTTTTTTTTTCTTAGTTGGTACATCTGTCATAAGCATCCATGTGAAATTGTATACAGTATTTTGCATGAATTGCAAAATGTAATAAGAACTCACTGTAATAAGAACAGTGAGTGTCGACAGTGCATGATCTGAAATCTGCAATTTCTGATAGAAGAAACTCAATTGCATTTTTACAATTATTAGTTGAATGTCTCACGCCTAGTTAACGTCAACAGGAAGTTGCAATACATGGATTGCTACAAATGACCTTGTTTCTCTTTACACGACAGTGCTGTACTGCGCACACAAATTAATATACACAGGTGTTTTATGACACAAGTGTTTTATATTTTTATCAAATGGCTTTTTCGTTTTGAATACTACTTACAGACATGACAAATACAGTAGTAATTGTCGGAAACCATTATTTCCATTACAAAAATAACGCTAAAAAAATAAAAGGTATAAGATTAAAAATTTATCGTTAATTAGGATAACAACGAAATGTCGATGAAATAAAATTTATGCTGTATCACTACATATAATTTTCTTTCTAACGTTTTGGTATACTATGGTATAACAATAATGCCACAATTCCCCCCCCCCCCCTCCCCGCGCATTTATTTATTTATTTTTATTCATTTATTTTGGTTCTAGGACGTGCAGAAAACCTTAGCAAAAGTAACCACCTATGGAAAACTTTATAAATTTATAATTTATAATTTTAAAATTATAAATTGCATTTTAAATTATAAAACTAATTTTAATATAAAGGCCGTATATGACAGTAGTGTATGATGATTTTGTTTACAAAGAAATATTGTAACAATGTATTTTTTAACTAGTGGATAAAATTGAGAGACTTCGGTAAACCTCTCCGACCAAAAGGCTTCATTGAAGCTTTCCAAAAATCACCATTTCTTCCTATTTAGCATCTTCAGATGTTGTTTGTGTAATTATTACGGTTTCTAATAATGGTAGAAGAAACTCAATAGGCGTTTATTATTATTTTTAATGGCAATTTTAAATATGAGAGGCTGTTCAAGCTGTGTTCAAAATATTATAAGAAATTATACGAAAATTGTAAGAAAAAAATATTAAAACTTTTTGGAAATTCTCTGACTGGAGTTGTTATGAAATGAATGAGAATGGAAACAGAAAAAGAGTGGAGGCGACTTAGGTTGCATTAATACTGTAAACTTGCTTGTGTAAATTCGCTGTTAATTGACAGTAGCAGAATTCCTGCTGCCTGTGACCATTTAATCCAGAAAACTCGTGTCAAATCGATCGATTGACTGCTATGAATTTATTCATTTAGAAAGGATTGAAATGAGATTATAAATGCTACAGCCAATGCTTTTTATTCCCTTTTAGGAAGTAGGCGAGGTCGTTTTAGTCCTATCTAACTTTTGGAGACAAAGCACGCAGTTCAGTGTTGGCTGGGCCAAGACTATTCACTAATTTTAAGCGGCACCCAGTGAAGAGACGGCAAACTAATGCTGCCATCTCGTGATCCCTAATCTGAACACCATCTGTTACTGTCCGAAATAGTGTTCTGCGAAATAATGAAAAAGTTTTGCAGTCGATTTTTTTGAGTTTACAGAATGAAAAATCCCAGTTTATGGGAGGAAAAAAGCCCACTTGCCCATATCAGAGATCGATATCGACTAACTCCGGAACCGGAGTTAGTCGATCTGTCAGTCAGAAAAAGGCTTAGAAAAATGTCTTCTACTCGGCAAACTAGAATTGAAAAGTCTCTTCGTGTGGTCTAGTGCTGTAGATGCAAACGCCACTTCCACTAAGCTACACAAACAATAGGCTTAGAAAAAGTTCCTCCAATCGATGACTAGAACACAAAATCAAAATGAACTTTCAGGAAATTATTTGAACTGAAAGGTGTAGAAGCAAACTTGCCAGTTGAATATCATTCAACTTCCTGCAACCCAAGAAGTGACTACAGTTGTGATACTATTCAGATGGTCTACATCTATCAGTATCTGGTCATGCATGTGGATCATAAGCTGAAATGGAAAATCCATGTCCAAACGGTTACAGACAAACCAAGGTATGCACTATAGAACAGTGCTTTTCATACTGCAGGTCACATCCATTAGTAGGTCATGAAGTACGTTTAGTAAGTTGGGACCAGTTTTTTTATGACAGAAAATATCACAGGGTATAACACAACTTTTGTAGCTTTAAGACATTTTTGGCAAACTTGATGGTATTTTTATAGGTTGATATATTTTCTAGGTTTCGCTTCGCGTCGTGACAAGAGGAATCTTTAGATTTTTTTTTCCTCTGTTCAATTGAAGGTGAGTTAACCGACTGCGGTAGCAGGATTTTTTCTCCCGGAAACTGGGGTTTTTCATCCCACATACATGAGAACACATGCAATTTACAGACAAAAATACTGTTAGTGGTAGTAATGGGCGATAGATGGCGTTATGGTAGTTGTGTGTGGAGGAAGAATTAAGTGGTAGGTAAGACAGTCAGATATGTGTAGTGGAGTGGAGCAGAGTTCCCTCCCACAATGAGTCCTTGAAGGTGTCACGTAATAATCAATATCTTCAAGTTTTTGAGTGTCGTAATAATCAATATCTTCAAGCTTTCTAACGTGTCGCCTTTAGCGAAACATATCATTTTCGCATCACACGACGACAAGCGACAAGAATTTATAAAGATCGTTTCTTCGACTAGACTTGAACTATAAGTCTATCTTTGGGTAGCCTAGCACACAGGATCTGAGCTCCACTTCCACTGAGCTACACAGGCCTTAGCATATATTTTAATATCTTTAATTTCGCTTATAATTAAAAAAAAAAGCTAAATGTATGATATTATTTCTTAAGATTCGTAAGCTTATCTTCGACAGGTTCCCGAGTTCGGCGATTTCTGGCACGGGCTAGTGGGATTTTCCTCCTGGAAACTCGGGTTTTTCATCCTATAAACTCAAGAAAATCGATCATAGAATTCACATTATTTCAGACAGTAACACATCCTGTTAGAGTAGGTACAAGAGATGGCAGCACTTGTTTGCCTGTCTCTTCATCGGTAGCCGCCTATAATTAGTGATAGTCATGGATCAGCTATCTCTGATTGGCTACTGGTGGAGATTGAACTGTCCACTCAGTCTCCAAAGGCAAGGGGTTGAGAGTCCTCACATACTCACTACAAGGTAATAAAAGGCATTATGTTGTTATTTATTTATTTGAATATGTGCTATTTGTGTAATCATGTATGTAGTCTTGAATACATATGAATAGATGACGATAATGATGCTATCAATGAAAAATTAAACTGAATAAAAATTTAGCGCGTTTTATTCTTAACGAGAGTAGTAGAGGTCATTTAGCCCTAACGTTGTGGAATATTAGTGGGCAGCTGGTCTGCACTTTTAGCCTGGATGGACAGATGAGCCCAAGACAACTAATAATCATCTCCTTCTCTTAAATTCTAATAAGTGTTTATTATTGTGTGAAATAGTGATTTGTACTATCGATTTTTTTGACTTGGAAGGATAAAAATCCGTTTTTGCCAGTGCAAAAATCGATTAAGTAGAAAACAAGCTGGGGAAGAAAAAAATTCATAGATAATGTTCCAGTAGAAAACTTGAATCAAACCTATGTTTTTAATTCTAGCAGTACGAAAGAACAAACATTTCCAAAGAGCCACACAGGAAAGAAAATAATATTAAGAATATTAATAAATAATAACAGTAAGAAATAATATTAAACCTATTACATATTTTTAATGTTCCAAATTGGCTCTCAGCTCAATGATCCCTTCTAAAATTTGTGAATCACATCCCTCAAAAATAAAAAATAAAATAAAATAAATAAAAAAAAACGAAAATCTGAATCTGTTTTATAATATTATGATTTACCCTTTAGGACAATATGAAAATTATTATCCTGAGCCAGGATGCCATAAAAATTATATAAAAATATTTACTTTATTCAAAAACGTTCTGTTTATACATCAATCCATTTTTGAGAATTCTTAGTGATTGTCCGAAGTACATGGCACGTAAATTTTGTTTTCTTCTTTACACGTTAATATTTCGCTGACAAGTTTTTTTTCAAGGTATCGCTATTATTAATTTGGCGCTACCGTGCAAAGTACACCCATGCTTGTAAATTTCTTTATGGCGCCTTTAACCAAATATTTCGCATCCATATAGAAGTTGTTTAATACATGCATAGAAAATTTAATACATGAATTAAACATCTGCGTAAATATATTCACGCAGATGCATTTAACTCATTTAACTTCCTTATGCTGCTACGATTAGCGCACGCCCCCCCCCCCCCACACACACACAGACAAATTTCTTTCCTTTTAAGTTCATATATACCAACTGCCTCAGATGTTTTTATTTCGTATGTAAAATACCAAGGTATGTGACCTTTGAAAAACATTCTCTCCCTTTTTATAATTTTTAATTGCACTTGGTACAGTGTTTATCATATGAAATATATACCGTATTTGCCGGCGTATAAGACGCACTTTTTTTCTTTGAAAACAGATCTGAAAAACAGGATGCGTCTTATACGCCGATACTCAGTTTTTTATTATATTCATTTCTAGAAATTTTCTCTGTTACGAGTTAACGCGATTTCTTTCTTCTTCCTTGTGGTGTGTGAGAACGTTCCAGTTACATAAGTTCAGTGGATGCGCATGCGCTGTCATCGACGATCACCGCTGCGTTCCTGTTCGTTTAAACTTTCTGATTGTTGTGTTGTTGTGAACGATGATAAATTTCTGGCGTTAAATTTTCTCTAAATTTCTTGGCAAATTATGGCTGAAAAACGTCGGCATTGCTACAATGTTGCATACAAGCTACGTGTGATTGTGTATGCCAAAGAACATGGAAACAGGACTGCAGATTGGCATTTCGGGCCACCTCCAACTGAGAAAATGATAAGAACTTGGCGGAATCAGGAAGAGGATTTAAAAACAGCAACTCACAGTAAACATAACCTATGAAGTGGAACTGGAAAACTGCCAGAACTAAAGTCTCCCATTATGATTAGTCTTTTCGCGATCATCTTTTCTATTTGGTGATGCATTTCTTGATCACCAGCAACCAATCCACCAGGTGATATTTTGCCTCTTTACAAGGCCTTGATAAGACCTCACTTGGACTATTGGGTGCAGATCTAGTCTCCTGGTTTCTGTTGTGATTCTTTGGACAGAGTACAAAGGAGAGGATTAAAAATGATATTAGGATTGTGGAATGCTGATTATGAAGACAGACTGAGAATTTGTAAGCTGCAGACACTAGCAAACAGGAGAAAGAGGGTGATATCATTGATTTCCAAACTTCTGAAAGGGTCATACAGGATTTCAGTTGATGGAATTTTTCAATTTATGGAGGGCGGGGAAAGGACGAGAGGACATTCTTGGAAGCAGAGAATGAAGGCCGCGAAGAAAGGTGTGAGGACTAGATTTTTCTCGCTGAGGATGGTGCGTGATTGAAATGGATTGCCTTTGGATGCTGTGAGTGGAAGTAGTGTGAATGAATTCAAGAATGAGTATGATAGCTGGTGCGTGTAGTATGTGGCCTCCCTCGATGAGTCTCTGACTCCCTGGAGGTCATTCTTAATAACAACAAATCAGCTACCACCTATGTTGTTCCCTTTTAGGGATTAGGTGGGCCGTTTACCCTATCTAACTTTTTGGAGACTGAGTGGGCAGTTCAATCTCCACTGGTAGCCAATCAGAGAGATAGCTGGCCCAAGGCTATCACTGCTTCATCGGTACGCAGTGAAGAAGGCGGCAAGCTAGTGCCGCCATCTCGTGGTCTCTAACCCTAACACAATATTTTTAATGTCTGAAAATAGTGTGGGTTCTACGGTCGATTTTCTTGCGCTTACGGGACGAAAAACCCGAGTTTCCAGGAGAAAAAACCCGCTAGCCCGTGCCAGATATCGACTTACTCGGGAGCCGGCCGAAAAAAGGCTTAGAAATATTTCCTCTAGTCGGCGACTAGATTTGAACCACCAAATACTTTCTTCGTGCGGTCAAGCGCTGTAGAGAGCAAACGCCACTTCTACTGAACTACACAGGCTCCTCTAATAATAACAACAACAACAATAATAATAATATATGTTGAAAGTTTTTTTTACCTTGGTTTAAATATGCATTAAAGAAACCAGAAAATATATATTGTACTTGGTTTTAATTCTTTACCTAATGAAGCAAAACAAAGTTTTGCACGTGAAATATGTTCACGTCTGAGCTACTTGTATAGAGGCTAATGACTTCACATCACTTGCCCTAGTATGTATCCCATAATGCAAATCACACTCCCTTTCAGGCGTGTATAATGCAATGCATAATGGGAATGGCCACTACCCAGACCGGTTTACTATATATATTTATGTATATATATATATATATATATATATATATATATATATATATATATATATATATATATATATATATATATATATATATATATATATATATATATATATATATATATATATATATATATATATATATATATAGGGCTACTGCCCTATCAGGCCATGTCCTGTTTTCAATAAACACGAACAACGAAAGCCGCCAACATGAAGTAAATTGGACAACAACTTCAAACCTACACATTTGCCATGACGAGGTAGAACACCGCATTGTAGAGTCAAAAGAAATCACCTTGGACCCTCTTCATATGAACAATAATCTCAGCTATAATTTGCCTGACTCTTTCAGCTCTACTATCAGATACTGGAGATCGCGTGGTTCCACACAAGCACAAGTGTACAACAATAGAACTTTAGCACGGACTATAGCACAAGTTCATAATAACTGTAATTCACAGTCGAATGTTATGACTTTATAATTGTATTGCTTTAGAGTGTCTCAATGTTTATTTCAGTGCCTTTTAATATCTTTATATGTTCTTAAAGCCTGATGAAGTCAATCTCGAAGAAACATGTTGCGTTTTCAAATAAATCTCAATTTGCTATAATTCTCTGGTTTTTAGCCAGTTTATATTAAACATGAACATATCCCAACCTCGAGTTAATAGTAGTAGTCATATGGTGTTGCTATAGACCTAGTAATATGGAAGGTAATGAGAAGGAAATGTATAAGCAAATTGGCCTACCTAGTAAGAAACGAAAGATCCTTATGGGGACTTTAATTATGGTAATATAGACTGGAGTCAAGAGACTGCATCTGTGGATACAGAAAATGCATTTTTCGAGTTTTTGAAAGACAATTACCTTAGGCAGTACGTAACGGACGATACACGAGGATCAAGCGTATTGGATTTGATTATCTCATCAAATGATGTTATTGTAAATGAGGTGTCAAATCTTCCACCAGTTGGCGAGAGTGACCACGAGGTGAACACTTGCAGGGTGACCAGTCATTCGAGGGTGTCTGTTATAAAGGGATAAATGTGGAATTATAAGACTGGTAATTAAATGCTGCTTGGGCTCTACTCAAGAACTATTTGGTGGAGGTGGCAATATCAGAATATATTCCAAAAGTTAAGAGATAAATAGAGCAGGTGTGAAATGGTTGAATGAAGAGATAAGGTATCAATCTGGAAGAAGAATGTATTAGGGAAGAAACATAAGATGAGTAGTTATAACAACGAGTTGCATGAGAAGTACAAAGAGGAGGCGTGGAATGTGACTCGCTTGATAAGGGTAGCGAAAGTGTATGAGCAGCAGTTAGCTAATGTGACAAAAAAAAAAAAAAATCCTAAGTAGTGTTTTCGATATGTGGCCAGTAGAAGAAAGAATGATTATGGTAGGATGGGAACGTTTACAAAAGGAACGAAGAAATTATGAAAGAATTAAACCCAGAACCAGCAGTAGAAAAAATTAAAACGTATAAACATAAATGGGTGGAACACGTTCAAAGAATGAACACAGAAAGATTGCCAAACCAAGCCTTAAAGTACAAGTCATTAGGAAAGAGAAAACCAGGACGTCCTCTTAAACGATTCAACGATGACTTCTAAGGCCAGAACAGGCTATGCTAGGCTAAATCCTTGATACGCATGATGATGATGATGATGATAGGGTGGAATTTATTGGTGAAAATGGAGGAATAATAATTGCTGTGGAGGATATAGTTGAGATATTTAATGAGCAATTTATAAAGGTGTTTCATTCTTATGAATGCAACACATCATGCAGTGGGAAAGGAGGAGGAGGAACTGATAGTAAGTGAAAAGGAGGTATATGAAGAATTGAATAGACTTGATGTAAATAAGGTTGTGGGACTTGATACTATATCACCAAGTGTTTTGAGGGAATGTTCCAGAGAGTAAACAACAGCTTTCACTGGGTCAAATTCCAAAAGAATGGAAAGCGGGTAAAATTGTTTCAATTCATAAGGGAGTTGATAAGAGCCGGGCTTTGACTTATATACCAGTCTGTGTGTCTGTAGTTGTGGTTAAGGTATTAGAGAAGTTAGTTAGGACCAAGATTCAGAATTGGGTTGCCAACAGAAAAATACTGTTTGGCCGCCAGCATGGATTTACTAAAGGAAGATCGTGCTTTAGCAATCTGCTTACTTTTTTATAATAAAGTGACAAATGCGTTGGATAAGGGTGTTGCATATACAGTGGTATATTTAGATTTTGCAAAGGCGTTTGATAAATTGCCACACGACAAGCTGGTAATTAAATTGGAATGGATGGGACTGAACAGTAGATTAGTTCTCTGGATTGGAGATTGGCTGTCTGATACGTATCAGCGAATTGTCTATGGAGGAGCGATATCCCAGAAGAGGAAAGTTACTACTGGTGTACCCCAAGGATCTGTTTTGGTTCCATTGCTGTTTAATTTGTATGTAAATAATATTGGGATAGGTCTGAATGGTGATATGCAGTTGTTTGCAGATTATTCAAAGTTGGGGAGAGATCAGGAGTAGAGCGGATGCTGGAGCTTTGCAAGAGGACTTGAATACACTGACTGAATGGGTAAATAAGTGGGAATTTCAATTCATTTTTGCAAAGTGTAAGTTTTGAAATTTGTGAAACAGAGATAGAATGTAGAATACACAATCGGTGGAAATATCTTGGAAGTGGTAGAGGAGATGAAAGATCTGGGAGTGATTGTAGACAAGAACCTAAACTTTCGGAAGGATATGTTACTAAAATTGTGAGGACAAGACAGCAGATAATGGGGATGATGCGGAGTGCACTGACTTGTAGAAGTGAGGATGTTATGGTTCCTTTGCTTAAGGATTTGATCATGCCACATGGATTACTGTGCACAGATTTGGTCACCTGGTTTTCAAAAAGATCAAGAGCTATTGTAAAAGGTTCAAACACGATTGACTTAGATGGTTTCTGTTCTGTGGAATGTTGAGTATGAAGACAGACTTGCAAAATGCAATTTACAGAAATTGGTGGATTAAAGGAGGAGAGGGGATATGATCGAGACATATAAGCTGTTAAGATGTTATTACCAGATTAATATCGAGGAAGTTTTGCACAGAATGAGCGAAGATAGGAAGAGAACAATAGGTCATCCCTGGAAGCAGTATAAGGAGAGTGTGAGAAAGAGAGTGAGGAACAGGTTTTTGCATGGAGAGTGGTGAGTGATTGGAATGCATTGCCCGAGAGTGTGGTGAGTGCAGAGAGAGTGAATATATTTAAGGCACGGTATGATAAACTGTGTATATAACAGTGGACCTCCAATGTCTTTGACTCCATGAAGGTTTTTTATCTTCTTTTTCTTCTTTGGCACTACAGCGCCATGTAGGGCCTTGGCCTCCCATTTTTGAGTTTCATAACGCACTACGAGGTGGGGTCGTTACCCCCAAACTCAACCATGTGTAATTGTCTGTGAGACGTTGTGTTCTTAAGACCGATTTGACTGCTTTGCGGGAGGAAAAACCCCAGATAAACTGGGGAGAAAAACACTGCAGTCCACGCCCAAGACCGGATAACTTGGCCATGTCTGAGAAAGATCCTTAGCGACCAGAATCGAAAGCAGGACACTCCTTTCCCAAACGGTTGCAGAACGCATAACCACTTGGCTAACCACGCGACTAATCGCTGCATAACACAGCATTCCAAGCTTCCATGCCTCACTATACACGCACTTTGCACTACTAAAGACGACACTAAATGTTAGTTTGGGTAATATGGGGCCTGCATATTTGCGGTTCTACCATGGAAACCCATATTGTGAGACTCGGTTCTGAATGTCTTTGTGCAGATTCGTGTTCCAGTCAATGCCTGAAATTCCGGCCGATGAATAGCGAGTTTTGCATCTTATCTTTGGTAGCACTCTACGGTCAAGTACTGTGAGTGTGGTGGGTCGCCCACTGCAGCAGCACTTGTAGTTGATTCCCTTCGCTTTCATTTCAGCATATTATCACTGAATGTGGACTTGGAATGAACCATTTTCGACAATTTGCCGAAAAGATGAGACTTCTACATGGCATTCTATCACGACGATTCTTTCAAACTCTATCAGTTCCCTTCTCACAGCCATTTAATTCAGACTCAGTTACATTGACTGGGTATTCCTCCAATTTATACCCGTTTTTATTATTTTTTTCCTAATGATGATACAACGGCCATGAACGCACCTTTTACGGGAAGTATGGCACCATCTCAATTTCCCCTAATTTTTAACTGGGCTGGGTCTTAAGTATTCCTAACTGCAATTCGTGTGTGTTCACGGACCCAGTTTGCCTGTTCTGGGGAATGAAAAACCCGAGTTTCCCGATGAACCCCCCCCCCCCACCTCCATATGAAATCGGCTAACTCACCTTTCGTCGAAAGAAACCAGATTAAGATTCCTCCAGTCACGGACGGGAATCAAATCCTATCAAAGGGCTTCGTCTATACCGACTGAGCTGTGTAGGCTCGTTCATATCTGCTACAAACAGGTGACTCGTTACATGGTACAATGCACCTTCTCCGTTGACTTCTCTCCCAGCAGTGTATTATCAATGATAATTTTACTAGGAAAAAAGGTAGAACAGAACAGTGACTTAGCTATCCGTAATAGTTACTGGGCAAGCGTAAATTGTCGCTTATAAAACTTCTGGTAGGCACCAGTAGGTACTAAAAAAATGAAAGGGTGAATGAGCTCATTCTTTATACTACGTGTTGCGGGAAGAGAAAAAGTATGCAAATTTGCAAATAAATAAATAAAATAAAATTAAATAAATAAAGGAAAACATACGTGCGTTAGAGAAGGGATCATAATACTGACGGTGTTATGTAAAATGATATTTTAGTGTCTTCCAGTTTTACCAGCTGCTCAAAATTTATGAACTCGGAAAATTATGAAGAAAAAGGATTAGGAAACTACGGGAAGGTGACACTAGCTTGTCGCCCTCTTCACTGCGTACCGATGAATCATTGATAGCCTTGGGCCAACTATCTCTCTGATTGGCTACCAGTAAAGTTTGAACTGCCTACTCAATCTCCAAAAAATTAGATAGGGTAAACGGCCCCTCCTACTCCCTATACGGGAACAAATAGGCGTTAGCTGATTTTTTTTTTTGAAAAATTAGAATCCCCTAAAATTCTTAGTCCCTAAACCGCAGCCTAGTCAGCCCATGGGTGAATCCCGCACAGGTTTATGTAACTAACATCCATTGAAGAAGTGGGGTTCGGACTCATAACCTATTATTATTAGTAGTAGTTTTAGTATTACATGACATCTCCAAAGAGAAAGTCCAAGGACTCATTGCATGTGGGTACACCAATCCATCCTACTTACTCAATCCTCTATCTAAACACAATCATCTATCTCTTACTATAAGTTTTTTATCTGTATGCTCTATAAAGAACCGATTTTGCGGGATGAAAAATCCTGCTACCTCCGTATGAGCTTAACTAACTCACTTTCATTTGAAAGGTTCATATAAAGTTTCCTCTTGTCACGACAAGAATGGAACTGAAGTCTTTTTCAATCAAAGTGAGCAGTGTCCTGTCCTAATTGAGCTGCTAAATTTATTGAGTGAAGAGGGAGTGCTATACACTCAGCCACGCGATCCGGGAATTTTCCTTTAAGTTGAAAAGGCCTATATTCGATTTGCAGTCTAGTAATGAAAGACCCTTATGGGAACTTTGTGCCTGAAAATGAATTAGCCGATCTCATATGGACATAACAAGATTCTTCCCCACAGAAACACGAATTTTTCATCCAAAAAAAGAACAGGCAAATCAGCCAAAGTACACATGCAGTTGAGATCCGTAATGCCTTCTCCTCTTACAATTCATTGCTTCGGCTGTAATTGCAAACATCTTCTGCTCTACTACTACTACCAGTTTATAAGACCCTGAACTTGCCTCGAGATATTTATGTTTATTTCGAAACATTCTTTTCTTATTTTCTGTTCTAGTGTTATTAAATTCTATTGACAATATTATTTTATCAAAAATATTCTTTCATTCAGAATGACAGAGACCAATGCTAAATATGTCAATAAGACATTCATGGTGTAAGAATCAGATGGTAAAGCAAATCTGAAAGGAGTAACTTTCGTAAGTTTATTTATTTATTCGTATGGCATGAATATCAAAACATGCAGTACAATACACTGTCACTTTAATAACATATAAAATTAAAAGTCATTTTAAATTAAAAGGTTACATCCGTATTGGTCAGATAGTTTATAGCTTCGGGTGTAGAACTTAAAAAGTCCATTTTGTCTCCTGAATATGCTCTGAGATAACATTGAGTCCCAATATGATTCACAGTTTGTCTCTGAGCTCCACAATCACAAGGCGGGGATGGTCGTTTACCCCATTTATAAAACATGTCCGCACATACACCATGAACAGTTCGTATTCTATTAAGCTGAGTCCAGGATTTTCGTGGGAGGTGTGAGCAAGCATCAAAACTTTCTTGTAATTCATTGAGAGAAAATTTTGTGATGTCATCTGTATGGCTCTCCCACTGTTCTTGCCACTTTTGCTTCAAGTCAAAGTTAGAATGTAGTAGTAGTTGGGCTAATTGTACAGGTAGATGTCTTGATCTCAATCGTCGTACACTTAAGTCTGGCAGATCTAAATGTATTGGTAGGGCTGTGTTCTCCAAGATTTTCTTATACTCCCGTAAGAGAGCCTTAGTCCTGCGCAGATTCGGTGGAACAATGTTACTAAGAGCTGGAAGCCAGTGTGTGGGCGTTGATTTTATTGTGCCAGAAATCAGTATCATTGTATTATTTAGTTGGCTATCAACAAGTTTAACATGTGTGCTATTTAGCCACACTGGTGAACAATATTCGGCAACAGAGAAAACTAGACCAAGAGCAGTAATCCGCAGATTATCGGATGTTGCTCCCCATGTCGTGCCTATTCGTTTTTGTATTATGTTATTACGGGTTCTTAACTTAGCAGAAACGTTTGTTAAGTGTTGCTCGTAATAGAGCGTGCGGTCCAGGGTAACGCCCAAGTATTTTGGAAACTTATTGTGTGATAGTAAACATCCTTCAAAGAAGATATGTAAAGTGACATATGCCATGTGATTATTATGGTGAAAGCTTGATACTTCTGTTTTGTCTGGATTGAGCTGGAGCCTCCATTTTTTATAATATTCACCTATAGTTTTCAGATCTTTTGTAAGTACGTCTTCAGCCTGACTCATGTTTTTGTGTCGAATGGCAATTACAGTGTCATCAGCATAACAGAACTTGCGTGAGATGGTAGCAGGCAAGTCATATGTGTATAGGTTATAAAGTAAGGGTGCCAATACTGACCCTTGTGGAAGACCATTATTAAGTTTTCGTTGTCTGGACATTTTATTTCCTAATAAAATGTCAGTTTCGTAAGTGAATCTGTTTGAAGTCTTAAACACATTGAAAAATATAGATATCACCTAGTTCACGTGAATAAATAAATATTATTCATATGGAAATTCCATCTGTGAGAGCCTGTGTAGCTCAGTGGATGTGGCGTTTGCGCACCATGGAGCTTGGCCGCATGAAGGAAGACTTGGTTTCGAGTCTAGTCGGGGTTTTTTCTCCCGGAAACTCGGGTTTTTCGTCCCATAAACTCAAGAAAATCGACCGTAGAACCCACATTATTTTCAGACCTTAAATACGAGTGTTAAGTTTAGGGACCACGAGATGGCGACACCTGTAGAGTCGTCTCTCTTCACTGCATGCCGCTTAATTAGTGATAGCCTTGGGCCAGCTATCTCTGATTGCAGTGGCGCACTCAGGATTTGATCTTGGAGGGGGCCGAGCACTCAAGATTTAATATTGGGGGGGATCGAGTTGAGTATACGATTTGAGAATACACATTACGCATTGTATACGAGCTATGACTGAGCATCTGCAGAGATCGCCAATACATGATACCCGTGATCTCCTGTGGCCCGACTCGGGCAAACGAAGTAGCTCCTGAGCACTACTTCGTTCGCCTTGAGTTCACAGCGCCCAGGATTCTCTAGCGCTATAGGGTATTCCCACCTTATATGACCGCTAATTCATAAGGAACAAATAACGAACATAGAAATAGAAGACACGACCCAACATAAATAAATAAAAAAAAAAGAATTTTATTTAGGAAAAGATTTTTGGAAATTTTTCTGGTGTTTTTTTTCCTTTTTCTTTTGGGGGGTACCAAGGCCCCTTGGCCCCCTCCCTGGGTGCACCAATGTCTGATTGGGTACCAGTGGAGATTGAACTGCCCACTCAGTCTCCAAAAAAGTTAGATGGGACTAAAAACGGCCTCGCCTACTCCCTGTATATACTGGAATAAAAAGGCGTTAGCTGATTTTTTTTTTTTTTTTGGAAATTCCATCAGAAGCTCTATAAAAAAGCATTTACATTTATAACTGATCACATAGACCTTGATGATTAGTGCACTAACGTTCAAGCAAGTTTGTTGTGTATTCCTAGTGGCAAATTCCTGTACTAAAAGGAAAACAAAGTTCGTTTGCATGCGGTGTTTGTTAGGATGTATGAGAAGCAGCGTGGCATGGGTATGTCATGGGTGTATGAAATGCTTTGGCAATAGTGTACAAACTTTGAGATCTCTGTTCCTGAAAATTTTACCCAACATATAAAATGGCTGTCGATTTAATAACTTTAACTGAATCGGACAAGAGGTTTATGGATGACAATATGTTATCTGCCGATGATTTAGAATTAGGTAAGTGGTGCTTAGTTCATCAGGCCTAAAACTGGATTATACTTGAATATTTAGATAACGTTGGACAGTCTGAATTTAATAATATTATTCTCCAACGAGAATGGTGACGATATGTAAAATATATGTATTACTTTACTTGAGTACACAGAGCTTGGCATAGGCTGTCATTATTTCCTACTTACATTGCCCTTTATTATTTCAATACGTTTAACAGAAATCTTACACGATTAAGAAAAGCGGTGCAGACAGCGGATTGTTATTATACAGGTATCTCACAGACAGCGGATTGTTATTATACAGGTATCTCTTTGTAGTCAGAAGACTCATCGTGGGAGACCCAAACAATCCACACAATATATATCATTTTTTGAACTCATTGACAGGCGAAGCACTCACAAATGAGTTATGCAATGCATTCCATTCACTCACCACTCTCCAAGCGAAAAATCTAGTCCTCACACCCTTATTAACCACACTCTTACTTAATTTCCATGGATGACCTCTTGTTCTTCCACCACTATCCCACTGCTGAAATGTTTCAGTTGAATCAATCTTATAAAAATCGTTTAGTAGCTTAAATGTTTCTATCATACCCTACTCTTCTCTGCCTATCAAACACCCTCTGTAATCCACAAACTTCAATCTATCAATGTAGGGAGCATTCCTTACACCACTCATCAACTTGGTCACTTGTCTCCGAATCTTTTCTACCACTTCATCTCCAAAGAATCCAGGCAGCAGACCTCAGTTCAGTAATCCAGATGTGGATGTATCAACGCCTTATAAAGAGGAATAATAACTTCTTTATCTCTGCATGTTAGTGTGTTCTTCAATAACCAGGTAATCCAATGAGCTATCTTGGACAACTTAACAATATGTCCAGTGAACTTCAACTTTCTATCTACTAACACCCCCAAGTCCCTGGCCTCATCAATCTCTTGGAGTACTGTTCCATCAATGTGGTACACAGCTTGTAATCTTTTAATCCCAAAAAAGTATAACTGCACACTTTTCTACATTCAATTGAATTCATTATCTTTTACCCAAATTGCCAGCTTATTTAAATTGGCCTGCAAGCTCTCTACATCAGCTTGGTTAATTATTGTGCTACCCAGCTTTGCATCATCAACAAACAATTGAATATCTTTCTTTAAGTCATTTCCCATATCATTTATTATCATTATCATCATGATCATGCGTCTCAAGGATCTAGGCCTAGCATGGTCTGTTCGGCCTTAGAAGTCATAGTTTAAGATGACGTCCTGGTTTTCTTTTTCCTAATGGCTTGTACTTTAAGGCTTGTTTTGGTAATCTTTTTGTTTTCATTCTTTGAACGTGTTCCATCCATTTATGTTTATATTTTTAAATTTTTTCTATTACTGGTTCTTGGTTTAATTCTTTCATAATTTCTTTGTTTCTTTTGTGATCAAATAGGGTATACTTTGCAGTTTTTCTCATAAACTTCATTTCTGCTGTTATTAATCTTTGTTTGTCTTTTTGTTTTATTGTCCAGATTTCGCTTCCATACGTTAAGACTGGGAGGGCTATAATGTATTGTATACTTTTAGTCTGGTTTGCTTTTGAACTAGGTTTGGTTTAAATATAGACTTAATTACACCTGTTATTTTTAAATATTTTGCAATTTTTACGTTTATATCTTTTTCATTTTCATATATGATCGTACATCCTAGGTAGTTAAATGAATTCACCTGTTCTAAGATCTTATCTATTACTATTTTAGTTCTTGCTGGATCTTGTCCTTTAAAGGTCATAGTTTTTAATTCTATATCATTTATATACAAATTAAACAATAATGGTCCAAGCACGAAGCATTGAGGCACACCACTTATCACCTGCTCCTCCATACACTACTTTTTTGTATCTGTCCATGAGCTATTCTCTTATCAACATTGCCACTTTAATAAACTATCCCCATTTGTTCTAATTTGCATAACAATATTCTGTGGGGTATCCTGTCAAACGCCATATCAGAATCCAGCAGTATCGCTGTGTAACCATTTCCCTTATTCAACTCAGCTGTCACTCTATTATAAAAAGTTAATAAATTACTAAGGCAAGACTGACTTTTAACAAAACCATGTTGGCTCCCATAGAGTATCATATTGTTATCTGCCCATTCCTGAATTCTGTCTTTAACCAACTTTTCCAATACTTTTACCGCCATTCCTTAATTTGCTACTGCAGTCTTAGAACCTCTTTTATGCATCCATTCATATGTTCACTGGGCATCCACAGATGCTGTATGGTCACTCTGATGCTCAGTGATGTGCCAAACCAGGCCTCACCATATAGTCCTGTTGCACATGCTTTTCTGGTGGCTTCAACTCTCTGAAGATCAGTCACTCCATGCACACACCATCCATCCATCTCATTGATGGTCTATCCCTTTCTCTTTTTCCAGGAACTTTACCTTCTCTTACTGTTCTGAGAATTCCTCCTTCCATCCTTTCAATGTGTCCAAAATATTTTAACTTTCTTCTGTCAGTATCCTTAAGGAACCTTAAACTGCTACTGAGCCAAATAAGAAGCACTGACGATTCCTTTGCATATTCACATAATACCCGAGCTGATATTCCATCCAAACCTACAGCAGCATTTGTAAATTCTGCAATATCTAAGTACCTTGATTCATTAACTTCAGTTCTAATATCAGTTATTGCTACAGAAGAGACAGAAATATCTTCACTCAGGTCATAGACTTGAAAAGTGGTCACTCAGTAACTCTACTATTAAATCTGACTCAGTCACCTTATTAGTAGCATTTCTGTTATTTTCAGCACATTTACAACTTGCTCATGTTCACTGATACCTAAGACCCTTTTCTTCCTCTACTTTTGCCAGTATCACCAGTGTAGCACATGCCATGCATAAGTTTAGTCTTATTAAACTTATGCATGATCAAGTGCAAAATCTTATTTACTTAACTGACATTCCAACTCTGTTCATTTTGCTCTAATGAGACACTGCATCATTCTTGATGATTTATGCAAACTTCATGTCATCTGTAACTATTCGAATATTTCTCTGCAGCTCACTTGTAGTATCATTAGCATACAGAAGCAGTACAAGAATAGTTATCAATCTCCACTGATAATTTTGGACCTATGAGATACAGTCATCCAATAAAATAGGCAAACCAGCCAGAAGAATACACACACGATTAGTAGGCATAATACACCGACCCCATAGCTTTAAATACCTTGGTTGGAATTCTAAATAACAGCAGCAGCAATCTAAAATACAGCTTCTCCATTCACAACTTTTGAAGTTTAATAGAGATCCAGTCTTCTATAAATTCAAGTAATTATTTAAACTCATTTGCTGCATGTTATATACAAACCTACCTTGTGGCAATTTATAAGGATTCTTTCATCTACTTGACCCTGTATACTGTTCTTAATTACCCTCTCTAAAATGTTAGCACTCTAGAAATGTAAACAGCTCTATAATTTGATGTCTGTTTTATTCCTATTCTGATGCATTGGTAGTCTTACCCTCTTTCAGTCAATATGGAATTCTGAGATACATAGTTCTCATTAAACAGCAAAGTGAAAGGTAGATTTGGCCACTTATTGCATGTAACTCAACAAGATAAAAATCCGATAAATCATTTACTAAAGAACAGACAAGATGTGAGCTTACTTAAGAGACCTTTATGCTATCCTCATCAAATAGAAACTTTACAGAAACCAAGAGCAGTCACTTAGGTTTTCCAAACTTTTCTGTTGCATTTGTCCAAAGGTGGGGTATATAGATAAGCCTCTGTGGATCTTTCACTGTATAGTGACAAAATTTCATGATGTCGCACTTGATTGATAACAAATTTTTCCATTTATTTTAGAAAGTATTGAAGAAAGGGTGATAAAGATATTTCTTTATTCGTATCGCATTAGACTGCACATATGAGCCAACTATCAAACTTGGAATAGAAGAGATTTCTTTTGCTAATGGATAAAAGAAATAGTGAATAAATATTACTGATTGTGAAAAATGTTTGAAAAGATAGTATGATTATTCAAGTATGATAACTTGAACTAAGAAAATTTTGAGAGAATTATCCTATACTTAGAGAAGCAGTAGAAAGAGCTATTTTAAGATCAAAAACAGGAAAAATAGCAGGAATTGGCAGCATCCTCAGAAACACTAAAAGAATGAGAGGGGGACAATAGAAACCTATTGTTAATACATTTCAAAACTTTGCCAGAAGACGTGGAGTATTGAGATCTGAAGAAAAGATTGGCACAAAGGTATTCCAATTTCAAAAAAAGTGCAATAATTTTAGGACAGTTGGCCTTATCAGCCATCTAAGCAAAATATTTTTAGATACCTTACTGTCCCAAATTGAAGCAAAAATGGAACCCCATTTTTTAGACTTTCAGGCTGAATTTAGAAAGAACAGGAGTAAACGAAGGTGTTCTTAAAAGTTCTTGGCCTAACAATGAAAAAACGAATTTATAATTTCAAAATTATTTTTACAATACATTAGCCCTACCCAGTCTTAATGTATGGAAGCGAAATCTGGACAATAAAACAAAAAGACAAACAAAGATTAACAACAGCAGAAATGAAGTTTATGAGAAAAACTGCAAAGTATACTCTATTTGATCACAATAGAAACAAAGAAATTATGAAAGAATTAAACCAAGAACCAGTAATAGAAAAAATTAAAAAATATAAACATAAATGGATGGAACACGTTCAAAGAATGAAAACAGAAAGATTACCAAAACAAGCCTTAAAGTAAAAGCCATTAGGAAAAAGAAAACCAGGACGTCCTCTTAAATGATTCAACGATGACTTTTAAGGCCGGAACAGGCCATGCTAGGCCTAAATCCTTGATATGCATGATGATGAAAATTATTTTTATTTTTCAACATAATCTCCTTTAAGACTAATACATTTATTCCAGCAATGCTCCAGCACTACTATCTCGTCTCTGTAGTGGTTCTCAGTAAGATCTGCAAAACACTCCTCCAGCTGCAATCACCTCTTGATTCAAAGAAAAATGCTGACCAGCGAGGAAGAGAACATCCACCCTATTCTCCAAATCTGGGAAATAGGGTGGATGTTCCAACAATTCATAGTGCAGATCCCTTAATTTTCCCATTGCCAAAACACCTTTGTGGGCAGGTGCATTGTCCTGATGAAAGATACTTTTTTTCTTCTGCAAACCAGTCTTTTCTCACAAATTTTTTCATCTAGTCTGGTTAAAAGATTGGAAAAATATTTCTCGGTTATTGTTTTGCTCTTTTCAATATGATTAATAAACAAAATTCCTTTAGCATCCAAAAACACCGATGCCATGACCTTTCCTGCTGATGGAACCAACTTTGTCTTCTTTGGCGCTGGCTTCTGTCCACTGTTTTGACTGCTGTTTGGATTCTGGTGTAGTGGTGAATCCAAGTCTCATCCATAGTAATAAATCAATGCACAAAATCAGTTTTATTCTTGTTAAAATGCTCCAAGCACTGTTCAGAGATTTTCATGTGAGTGCGAGTGCATCAACCATCTTGTGCAAAGCTTTTTCATTTGCAGTTCTTCATGCAAAATATATCCTACACATTCTTTCAAAATGCCTGTAATCTCAGCAATTTCACGCACTTTGACTCGCTTGTCATCCAGTACCATATCATGCACTTGATCAATGATTTCTGGTGTTGTTACACTTTTTGGATGTCTTTCACGTGGATTATCTTCAAGGCTGGTAAGGCCACCTTTAAACTTGGCAGCCGAATTATTGTCGAAAACGAAGGAGGAAAGTGCCCATAAACTTTTATGAACTTTGAATGAATTTCTTTTGGCGTTAAACCTTCTTTTACAAAGAATTTTATAACTGCACAATACTCAGTTTTATCCATTTCAAGGGACACAGACAACACTTTTGCTTCAGACAACTGTATAAAACAAGCTACTGGATAGAATGACTGGCAATTTCACATGGATACTTATGACAGATGTACCAACTTAAAAAAAAAATCTTACCGATAGTGTTGCCATCTATGGTTGAGGCTGAGAACTTTTCAGACCACTCTCGTACAATAGACAATATGATTCCACTACATATCACTGGAGAAATATACATAGAACATAATAATGTGCCATAATTTTATTGGTCCACAGAAAACCTTTGATTCTCCCTCTCTCTCTCTCTCTCTCTGGCATGATGCCATTTGGAAAAATTTTACCTTATGAAATAGATGACAAAATAATATGGTTGATTGAATCTTCATACTCGTGTTTTGAAATGATGGTTGAAATCAAGGGGAACTATAGCACTTCCTTTCCAGTGGAGTATGAAATGAAACTGGGATGCAGATTATCACCAGTGTTATTTAATTGCTTTCTCAGATATGTTGTAATTGAAATCCTGGTGAACTGTGATATTGGAGTGGCAGTAGGAGGAAGAAGAACTAGACCATCTAAACTTGGCGATATCGATCTCCTAGTGGAAAACAAATCAGGTCTTCAGGATATCACCACAAAATTAGTTCATGTTCTTAAAAAATATGGATTAATCATAATTATTATTATTCAGGCCTCCATGGAGTCAAGAGACTCATCGCGGGAGGTCCTTCCTAGGAAACACAAAGTCTGTCATACCACCACTTGAACTCATTGACCGTTCTTGCTCTCACCACTATCAGGCAATGCATTCCATGGTTCCACCACCCTCTTGCTCACATTTTCCTTTCAAACTTTCCAGGGATGGCCCTTGTCATCGCGCCTTCCTGCTGCTCCACCAAGTGAAAGAAATCCCCAGTGTTCACCCTGTAACTGCTCAACAGTTTAAAAGTCTCAACCATATCACCTCTCCTTCTTCCATCCACCACACTATAGTCCACATTTCCTCAGCCTGTCTTCATAACTAACATTGTACAGTCCTGATAACATCTTTTGTTATCTGTCTCTCCTCACTTAATTTATCCTCTTCAAATTCTGGGGACTCAATTTGAAAACAATAATCCAGGTGTGGTCTGATCAGGGCTTTATACAATCGAATGAAAACTTTTATCTCTGCAAGTCGGCATCCTTCTCAGTATTGCAGCAATCCTCTGGGTTACCTTCACCACCTTTGCAATATATTCCCTGATTTTCAGATTTCTATCAATCAGCATCCCCAGGTCCATTGCCTCCCCTAATTCCTACAGTACAGTTCCTTCAACGGAGTATGCAGCATCCCATCGATGTATCCCAAACTTCAAGACTTTACATTTTGCTGCATTAAACTGATACTCCCATTCATTCGCCCATCTGTCTAGTTTATTCAAATCCTCTTGCAGGGCTACCATATCTGTACTTCTGCAAACAACTGAATATTCCCTTGCAATCCATTGACAGTGTCATTGATATAAAGGTTAAACAATACAGGTCCCAGTACTGAGCCCTGTGAAACCCCACTTGTAACTTTCTGCTTCTTTGATATTGCCCCTCCATACACAAATCTCTGATACCTATCAGACAGCCAATCCTGAATCCAGTTGACTAACCTGATATCTAAACCCACGTGCCCTAACTTAAACTCGAACCTGCCCTACTCTTCTAGTATTAAAACTTTCTTCTCCAAGATGAAATATTCCGATACAGTGCTCATTGCACAATGAGCCACATGATAAGCTGCATCAGCTTATCATGTGGCTCCCTGTCAATTGCCTTTGCAAAATCCAAAAAAATGGCAGTGTATGCCTTTCCATCATCAACTGCTCTTGTCACTTTATTATAAAAGGCAATCATATTACTTAAGCAAGAGTACCCCTTAACAAATCCATGTTGATTCTCACAGATAACATTACCTTCATCTGCCCAATGCTGTATATAGTCCCTCACTAATTTCTCCAAGACCTTAACAACTACTGATGACACACAAACTGGCCTATAATTAGACACTTCCAGTCTGCTACCACCCTTATGCAATGGCACTGTCTTACCTTCCTTCCATTCTTTGGGTACCTTTTTCCCATTTTGCCATAACCCTCATTGAAAAGTCAGGTCAAAGGAGCTGTCAGTTCTTGAGCACATTCTCTCAAAACCCATGGTGAAATACCATCCAGTCCTACATCTTAAATGACATCAAGAATACTCAGAGAGGAGAGTATTTGGAACATACTCTCCTCTTGCACTTCTAAACCTCGAACCTGCCCTACTTTTATAGCATTAAAACTTCTTCTTCGGGATGAAATACTCCAATAAAGTGCTCATTGAACAACTCCACTGTGTCCTGCATCAATCACTCTATTCCCATTTTTATTCCACAATGTCATTCTTCCACAATCATTTCTCCTCCTACTGGCCACATAGCTAAAAAATTCCCTAGGATTTTCTTTGGATCTTAGTGCCAATCTCTTCTCATATTCCAGTTTTGCCTTCCTCACCATACTAGTCACTCTCCTGGCCTGAGTCTTATATTCTTCATGCATCTGCTCTCTACTCCTCTCCTTATATCTCTTCCATAATCTCTTTTTCACCAGCAGTTCCTGTTTGATATTGTTTGTCATCCACTTTACACCAAATTGTGTCTGCTTCTTCACTTGTACTCAGAAATGAAAATTATCTGTGCTTCTGACCAAGAAGGAAGTGCTGCAGCAAAAACTGAAAAAAAAAAAAAAAAAAAAAAAATTCCATTTGATAAACCTATTGAAGAAATTGTTCAGTTTAAATACATACCTAAGCAATATCTTTAATAAAGATGGAAGATATAGCACATTAGAACAAAAATTGCAAAAGCAACAGCAGTATTCCAAAAACTAAAACCATTATTGAACTAAAACATTAAACTAAAACAAATCCGGCACTGGTGTGTGTCTTATTGACACACACACCAGTGCCAGATTTACGTATAAGCTAAAAAAGCTACAGCTTAGGGCTTCGCAATCTGCCAGGGCCTCAAATAAAAAAACAAAGACCAGCTGATGTAATTTAAAACAGTAGGGGGGCCTCTGGGTTTTGTATAGCTTACGGCCTCCGCAAGTCTAAATCTGGCCCTGACACACACTAGTTAATTCAGTACTCCTTTGTGGAAGTAAGACTTGGATCCTTTTAAAAGAAGATGAAAAGAACATTGCTGAAATTTGAAATGTGATGCTATAGATTGTCCTAAAGATACCATGAACTGATCATATCACAAATTTTGAAGGAAGAAAATAATTTGTTCTTTCACTAGTCCAAGAGATAACATCATAGCAAAGATTCAAAGAAAGCAACTCACCTAGCTTGGTCATATCAGCATATCTGATGGCTTCTCAATGCAAGTTCTTGAACTACTTATTTGAGTTTCTGGAATTGATTGCTTAAACGATTTCTGTGAAGGATATTTCTTAATATCTGCTCAGTGGTCCTATTATGGACAATAGGAAGAAGAAGAAAATAGGAGACAGTGAAGAGTCTACAGAAAATTATTGAAAAAAGACTTTTAAAATAGTGAGGAATACCATCAACACTAGGGAACTTTTTGTATTCAGCATAATCAAGATTTTTTTGATTTCATTCCTATTAAAAATTTAATGTGCTGCCATGGTGGAAGTTGGAGAAAAAGTCAAAGCTTCAGAAGGTTGGCTTTCACAGTGAGTAATGTTAGTACAACTGTCCGAATGCAAAACAGATGGAAATAGGATTAAACAAAGGTTGCAGCCAATAGCTTTAGCAAGTGTAACTACAAAATAGTTGTAGTTCTTGCTACAGAGATTGATTATTATGCATATGGCACAAACATTATGAATTAATGAACTCTTTGCATGCAATTTTTGATGTACAGGTCACTGGTGGCAGTATCATGGTGTGAAGGATGTTGTGGTGGTCAGAATTAGAATCCCCATTGTATATTGATCAATTTATAAATAGTGACTTAAATGGAGCCTGTAGCAGACCATGTACTCTTCTGTATTGCACCTGTTTTTTTTTTTAGCCATCCTTTGAGGATGATAATCTGCCACGTGACTGAACCACATAATGAATTGTTTCAGAAATATCCAGAGAACACTGCCTATCTTGAGTGGCAAGTGAATTCACTAAATCTCAACCAGTTAAACACCTATGAGATATTCTGATGATAAACTATGAGCAACTGCACCTTCATCCATTAAGCAACTGTCAGTAGCTTTCCCAGAATCATGACTACAGGTCTTCAGTGTCATTAGAAATCAAGTGGAAGCCACTGTGATGGTTACAGGCTGTTATCTGTGTGAAAGGTGTCCCAGCATATTTGTTAGGTGTTTGATGCTATGTCATTGTATAGAATTATTGCTGGGGAATAGATCAAGTATATCCATAGACTGGTTGGAATTATGTGGCAAGCATGTGAATAATTTGTCTGAGATTGCTGGTGATAATATGTACTTTAGCCTCTCTACCAACTGGATCATTGTATTTGGAAAACAGAAGCTAGTTGTGAACATTACGTCTCATACATTATTTTGCTGTTAGAAAAGTTAATTGCAGAAATATCAGTATTTAAAGAAAGAAAATTAGGAAATTAGAATTTGATGCTAGGAAAGGAATAGAAAAATGAGTATTAACATGAGACTGCCATGGAGTCAGAGACACATCACTAGAGGTACACACACTATCACACACAAATCTCATCACACTGTATTGTAAACTCCATTCAATGTATCTGCATTCACAACACTCAGGTAATGCATTCCACTCACAACCACTCACAATGATTATCATCATTAGAGTTCTAAGAGGTTGCAGGTGATTATTAACAGCATTCATCATGTCACATTGTATCTTTTGATTCATGTCGAAAATTTTTGGAATAAACAATGTAAACACCAGAATGAAATAACTAAATAAAGTATTTACAATCTGACATTTCATTAGTTCAAGCTAGCATTTTTAAAATATACATTCACTGGAGACTAGAATTAGAATGGCTTCTAGAACAAGGACAGTCACATACAGAGAAGGTGACAGTGGTGTTTCATGGTTATTGCTGATGAGTGAATAGGGCAGTGTACAAAAATTTATGCAGAATTACACATTTCTGTTTCAGTTCAAAGTGTTTTGTAGCACATGCTGCACAAGATATATATATATATATATATATATATACACATCCCCCCCTCAGCTATATATATATATATATATATATATAGTTGATGGGGGGGATGTTCTTTTTTTAGAAGTTTAGTAAGGTTTTTTTTTTTTTTTGGTTGTAACCATCCTGTTCAAAAAGTGTAATTAAAGCACCGTGTTCCAGATGCTTTGCCTGTCTTGAGGATGAAATTTGCTTTGTCCTGGATGCTAGAGTGTTGAATATTCCAATTTTTTGGGCAGGAAGTCAGTGTGAGATCCAGCATTTTGGACAAACAGCACTGACTACTATTACTAGAAGAAAAGAACATAAAAAATAAAAACCAATATGATATATAGCAAATTTGTGTATATTCTTAAGGGAAACCTCCGGTATAGAAACAGTGGTTATTCCTGTGATTAAATATTAAAATATAAATGATATATATTTTAATATATATCATTTATATTTTAATATTTAAGATTTTTAATATATTCAGCCATATATTAAAAATGTGATAATATGAAAGATGTTTTTAAACATACCTTAGGGAAGAACTTCATTTTCTTAATTTGTTGATTTTGAAATTTTTGGGACATGATTTTGATAGAACATCGCTGCTAGATATAAACTCATAACCCAAACTCTTAAAAGGATGATAAATTACAAGCGGATTAAAGTACATTCAGAAACATGGAAATTTTTTACCAGAAGGGAATGAAATAAGGATAAAAATATATGGAAACTTTTTTAAATACACTGAAATACATAGTGTGCTGTGTGGAATAATGAACTTAAATGAAAAATGAACAAACAAAAAAATATAAAAAGTATGGTGTATGGCCATTTTTTTCCTAGAAAGATAGCATCTATAAAAAATATATTCGGTTGGACAACCAAAAAGTGGAGTCCAACATGCCTTAGATAAAGGCCATTTCATCAGGTGGAAAAAAAAGATGAATTACAATGGCTTCTAGAACAAGGACAGTCGCATGCATAGGTGACAGTGGTGTTTCGTGGTGCAAAGCTACTACATGGACATGGTTTAAATTACAGAGACTGTTCCTAGAAGTGGCTTATGTGCTACAAAACTCTTTGAACCATAACAAAAATGGTGTAATTCTGCCATTGCCCATCAGTAATAACCCAAACATCATTGTACAAAGTGCCAGTGTTGACTTCCTTGCATGCGACTGTCCTTGTTCTGGAAGCCATTGTAATTCTAGTCTCCGGTGAATGCGTATCTTAAAAATACCTTTGATAATGCTAGTTTGACTAATGAAATGTCAGGTTGCAAATACTTAATTTAATTATTAAATTTAGTTATTTCATTCCTGTGTCAATGTAGTTTATTCCAGTAAAATTTTCAGTATGAATAACTACAACTACAGAAATCTTAATATGGATATGTATTGGGCCTTTGATGCTTCTGCACTTGCTCTACTCACTGTCTGTGCATTCACTTCTCCTTCATCCTTTTCTTATACAACTCTGGGGATGGTCTTGCATTCTCTTCCTCCACTCTATGAAGAATCTCATCTGTATTAATCTGGTACAAACTCCTCTTTGTTTGTACCTATCATTCTTCTTCTTGCTATCTACCAGGTTTTTACATGACAGTCCCTTAATTTTTCTTCATACCTAATATCCAGTAATTTGAAATCTATTTAGTCACTCTACTGTACTGTTTCCATGTCATTGTCCTCCTTATCATTGCCATTGTTATCAGTATTATGTGTCACCTCCAAGAACTCATTACAGAACAGCATGCTACACCACCTATGAGCTGCATAATGCACCATCTATACAGCACCACCCACCAACAAACTAAATAATCTACCATCTACATATTGTGCCATCTGCTGCCCACTTGTATTCTTGTGTGTGTTGTCTGGCTGATTTTCCTGTCTTTGGGATGAAAAATCCCTGATACCTCCATATGAGATTGGCTAACTCAACTTCAGTTGAAAATGTCCACATAAATATTTCTCTTGTATGAGAATCAAACTTGGGTCTTTTCCAACTGAAGAATGCATTGTCCTACTGTTCTTCCAACTGCATTATAGTGGTGCCTATGTGCAAAATGCTTTAGTGCAGATTTAATGAAAATCATGCACGACACTGAAGAATGAAATTAACAGATGGTTTAATGAATCCAGTAAATTATCTCTGTCATAGAGACATCAGACATATGTCTGATGTCTCTATAATGTGCATACAGGGTATCTGTAATATGCACATAGGGTATCACCACAACCCTGGAAATGTCAACAGGTGAACCACCAAGTGATGAATAAGTTGGCTGTTGATAACCATTTTATTTGATGAAATTGAGGATGACAACAGTTTAATGGTTTATATCCATTTATCCATTTTTGGCAGTTGCATGAAATATAGGCTTATGTCCATGCTAGATTATGGTACATGCTAGGTAAGTATAATACATTATAAATAGAATATTGAATTCGGATGGTTGTTTCTGGTACACAAGTTTTGATTATAGCTGGGGGAGGAGATATTCCTCAGAACCAGAGAGTATCCTCCTCTTGGTCCAAGAGCAAACTATTCAGGATTTTTCTGGTGAAAGACCAGAAGAGACATGCAGTAAGTTGGTATAATGGAATGTCCTATCTTTGTCATCTGTTCAGAACCTGGAAGAGAAGAGTGGTACCATTTAAAAGTTAGAGAAGGGGAAGCCTGGAGGGACAAAAGTTTCCAAATAGCCTTTTTTAGATATCAGTACAATGAGCAGGAAACAGTTTTCTATACTTGCCTTCAAAAGTGGACGTAAGACATTCTTCTTAAGATAGCCAAAACAAATTGCATAATTGTCCTGCCACAGAAGTTATAAATGCTGATCAAACTGCTGTTCTTGCTACCCACAGTGTAGAGTATACTGAACTTTGGTGTAGTTAGGTTGGTCACCAGCAACCAAATCTTCTGCCCACACTTTCATGTCGGTGAAGCCATTAGTAGTCATGGATATATCATTCAGCCAACAAGCATTAGTGTAACAGACTGCAGGAAAATATCTAGGGGTGAACTAACATAGGCATGAATTACCCCAGTTCTATAAAGAACCTACGGTATTTAATTTAATCAAATTCAAAAAATTGTAGTTAGTAGTGCAAGTTTTTCTAATTGTGAGGAACTGTTTTAGGGAGAAGGTGTTAGAGAGGATTTCAGATGAACTTCAGATGAAGTGTACAAGATTGGCGGAGACATAATTCAAAAGCAATTCTAAGCTGTGCAATTGAGGTGCTTGGTGAAACATCTGGAAAGATTAGAGAGCAAAAGGAGGGTTGGTGGTGGAATAATAATGTACAAGAAGCAGTGATAGCTAAGAAGAAGGCAAAGCAAAAGTGGGATGAGTCAAGAGTGGAAGAGGACAGAGAGGAGTACAGAGAGAAAAAGCGAGAAGCCAAGAGAGTTGTTGCACAGGCGAAGGCCATGGCATATCAAGACCTTTATGATCAATTAGAAACAAAGGAAGGACAGAGAAAGATTTATCGATTGGGAAAAATTAGAAATAAGGCATCAAAGGACATCATATATGTGAGGCAGATCAAAGACTCTGGAGGAAGGGTATTAAGGAGGGATGTGGATATAAGAAACAGATGGAGAATATACTTTGAAGGGATTTTGAATGAAGAAAATGCAAGGACTCACAGAGAAGATGGGGAGCCTTATGAGGGGATGGTGCAGAACGTTAATAGAGTGGAAGTGAAGGAAGCCATAAAGAGGGTGAAGAATGGAAAATCAGTGGACCCTGACAGAATCCCAGTGGAGGAATGACCAGGGGAAGAGAGAATTGACCTGCTGTGGGACCTATTAATAAAAGTTTGTCAACAGAAAAATATACCCGAGGAATGGAGGGAAAGTACTCTTGTCCCCATTTACAAGAGTAAAGGGGATGCACAAGACTGTAAGAATTACAGAGGAATAAAGTTGATGTCCCACACAATGAAAATCCTAGAGAGGTTTCTTGATGGAAGACCGACGAAGGAGGTGGAGATGGCAAAGGAGCAATTTGGCTTCATACCTGGTTGATCGACGATACATGCTATCTTTGGGTTATGGCAGATGATGGAAAAGTTTCAAGAGAAGCAACGGGATACGTCTGGCATTTATTGATCTGGAGAAAGTGTATAATAGAGTGCCAAGGCAAGAAGTCTGGAGGTGTCTGAGGGAGAAGAAGGTACTGGAGAAATATGTCAGGCTGGTGCAGGAGATGTACAGAATTGTGAAGACAAGAGTTTGGACCTGCCTGGGAGTGACAGAAAGTTTTCCAGTGACAGTTGGCTTGCATCAAGGGTCAGCATTAAGTCCATTCCTGTTTAATATTGTGATGGAGGTGGTGACAGAGGAGGTGAGAGAAGACGCGCCTTGGACTATGTTGTATGTAGATGGCATTGTGCTGCGTGCAGAATCAAGAGAAGTGGCAGCTAAACCGGAAAGTTGGAGGAAAATACTGGAAGAGAGAGGTATGAGACTGAGCAGAAGTAAGACAGAGTACATGCATTGCAAAGTGGATGGCAGCCAGGAGACAGATCTGGAGCTGGAAGGAAATGTCATCAGGAAGGTCAGTGACTTATATACTTAGGTTCAACAATGAAAGAGGATGGTGAGGCTGAGAAAGAAGTGGGATGTAGGATGAAGGAACTGGGGAGAGATGACTGGAGTGCTATGCAATAAGAGGGTGCCGATCAATCTAAAAGGCAAAATCTACAGGACAGTAGTGAGACCAGCTATGACGTATGCTATGGAAACTGGCCCTGAGGAAAAATAACATCAGCAGGATGGAAGTAGCAGAAATGAGAATGCTTAGGTGGATGTGCGGTGTGACCAGAAAGGATCATCTGAGAAATGTAAGGGGGAATATTGAAAGTTACCAACTTAGAAGCAAAGATACAGGTGGCAAGGTTGAGATGGTTTGGTCATGTGATGAGGAGAGAGGAAGAGTATGTGGGAAGAAAGGTTATGCAGATGGATGTGCAGGGGAGGAGGAAGCGTGGGCAGCCAAAGAAGAGATAGAGGGAGATGATGGAGGAGGACTTGAGGATGAAGAACTTGGATGTGGTTACAGCCCAAGACAGGAGGTTGTGGAGGAGACTCGCTACAAACAGCGACCCTATTTAACTGAGAAAAGCTGCAGAAGAAGAAGTGCAAGTTTTTCTAATGGAATGACTGTATTGCTAAGAAAACTATAAATAGAAAATTATAGAAAACTATAAATAGTAAAATTTTTGGTAAATGACTAAAATGGAAAACAAGAGCAAGGTGGATAGATATTTGGGGTGTGTGGTGAATGCCCATGGAATAGCAATATCACCGATATTATATTTTTGCATTTATTTCTATTAAAGACTCCTCTTATTGTTTTCTAGCTTTGTGTGATTCCTAAAATTAAACACAATTTACTAATGCTTCATGAAGAGTACACTTTTTTGATGCATAAACATTGCATCACATTTGTGTTAGTAGTCTGTGTGTACGGTCACAAATACAGACATTTTTGAGCCCTTTGAACAGACATGCAGGTGCAGTGGATCAAATCTTAATGTTCTAATGGTTTTAAACCACTTAGAAGGCGAATCTGGGTGTGTGTGTGTGCTAAGACAATAGCATCCAGAAATCAGTGACTGAGTAGTTATTGTGTCAATCAATCCAGTTGAACATTGTCATTTGTCATGAACTGCTGTTTTTGTTTTCTGAGTTTCATCTGCTTTGTGTGTGTGTGTGTGTGTGTGTGTGTGTGTGTGTGTGTGTGTGTGTGTGTGTGTGTGTGTGTGTGTGTGTGTGAGTGAGTGAGTGAGTGAGTGAGTGAAATGTGAAGACATGTTTAGGACACTAATATAAACAAGTAATTTTCTATTGATTTACAAACTTGCTTATAACAAGGTGATGAATATATTGGACAAGGGAGATGCATATACAGTGGCATGCTCAGATTTTCAAGGTAGTGTCCCCCCCATATTGCCCCACCATGAGTTGGATAGGGAACTGCCTGTTGGATAGGTTATCAGCAAGTTGTGTATGGGGGGGACATTACCTTGAAAGAGGAAAGTCACTAGTGCTGTGCCACAAGGGTCAGTTTTGGGACCATTTTTATTTAATTTGTATATCAATGACATTAGGATAGGTTTAACTGGTGATATACAACTGTTTGCAGATGATTCAAAACTGGAAAGAATGAGTAATCAAGCAGATGTTGTGGCCTTACAGGAGGACTTGAATATATTGTATGAGTGGGCAACAGTATGGAACTGTCAATTCAATGTTGCCAAGTGTAACGGTCTGAAATTTGGTAGGCAATAGTGGATGCACAAAATGTTCCTGCAAGTATACACTTGCAGGGACAATTTGGAGGACGTTCAGGAGATAAGAGACTTGGTGTGGTGGTGGTGGACAAGGATCTGAATTTCAGATGTCACATTGCTCAAGTTATGAAGACATCACATCGGATTATGGCAATAATGAAGAGAACATTAACTTGTAGAAATAGAGGTTCTGGTTCCATTGTATAAAACTTTGATCACGGCTCGTATTATTGAGCACAAATTTTCTCTCCTGATTTTCATGGCAAGAGGATATGTTGGAAAGGGTCCAGAGAAGACTAAGGTCGTAACTGGTCTTTGGGATGTGGGATATGAGGACACATTGAGAGAATGTAGTTTGCAAAGCCATGTGAACAGGAGAAAGAGAGAGGAGATATGCTCGAGACATTTAAGTTGGTAAAAAGCTATTACCAGGTTAATGTGGAAGAAGTTTTTTTGTACAATTACAGAAGGCGACTCACCTGGAAGTTGTATAAGGAGCATGTGAGCAGGGGCATAAGGTGGAGGTTTTTTTCATGACGAGTGGAATGCTTTGCCTGACATTGTGGTGAATGCAGATACATTGAATGAATTTAAAGCATGGTTTGATGGGCTTTGTGTTATTGTTATTATTATTATTATTATTATTATTATTATTATTATTATTATTATTATTATTCAGGCCTCCATGGAGTCAAAAGACTCATCGTGGGAGGTCCTTCCAAAGAAACACAAAGTCTATCAAGACTCCTCGAGGGGAGGTCCTCCCCTAAGAAACACAAAGTCTATCATACCACTCCTTGAACTTATTGACCGTTCTCGCTCTCACCACTCCATCAAGCAGTGCATTCCATGAGTCAACCACCCTCCATGCAAAGAAACCACTCCTCACCCTCTTGCTCACAGTTTCCTTTTGTAACTTCCAGGGATGGCCTCTTGTCATTACTCCTTCCCGCTGTTCAACCAAGCGAAAGAAAACTCTCCAATGTCAACCCTGTAACCTCCTCTCAACAGTTTAAAAGTCTCAATCATATCACCTCTCCTTCCTCTGTCCACCAAATTCTGCAGTCCACATTCCCTCAGCCGATCCTCATAACTATCATTGTACAGTCCTGAAACCATCTTTGTTATCTGCCTTTGTACCCTTTCCACAGTTAATTTATCCCCTTCAAATCCTGGGGACCAAATCTGAGAACAATAGTCCAAGTGTGGTCTGATCAGGGTCTTATACAACAGAATGATAACTTTTTTCTCTGCAGGTCAGTGTCCTTCTCATTATTGCAGCAATCCTCTGTGTTACCTTCTCCACCTTTGCAATATGTCCCCTAAATTTCAGATTTCTATCAATCATCAACTGCAGATCTCTTGTCTCCCCCTACTTCCTCCAGTATAACTCCTCCCATAGAGTATGCAGTGTCCCATCGATGTTTCCCAAACCTCAAGACCTTACATTTTGCTGCATTAAACTGCACCCCCATTCATTTGCCCATCTATCTAGCTTAAATCCTCTTGCAGGGCTGCCGCATCTGCACTATTACTAATAATCCTTCCCAATTTCGCACATCTGCAAACAACTGAATATCCCCCCTGCAATCCACTGACAATGTCATCGATATAAAGGTCAAACAACACAGGTCCCAGCACCGAGTGTTTAACAGTGTTTGCCTCCCACAGTGAGTCTTTAGACTCCATGGAAGTCTGGTGTCAATAATAATAATATTTTTAAGTTTATGAATCTATACATATATAGTCTTTTTAACATTATGGGTGGGGGGACTGGAAAGTTCTGATAAACACCTAGACAAAAATGATATTAAAGCAACTTTCTTACCACAAGAAAGAACATACTAGTAGCAGAGTTATGAATGTAACTTATGTTCTTTCTTGTGGTTATGTCAGTTGCTTTAATGTAATTTTTTTCTAGGTGTTTATCAGAACTTTCCAGTCCTCCCTCTTGTATATGAACTATCAGTTGCAGTTTCAAACTTAAATTACAATCTATTTTTAATTCTAAATCAGTTATGATGTTAAGTTTTTCCATTTCCATGGTTACAATTTGAATTTACAGTTCTATTCGTATAATAATATTTGAATGGAGAAGTGTTTTTAGTGTTGCATTTAGCAAGTTAAAAATTACATATAGTATTTTCTTTTTGTAATATTTAGACTAAGATTATTTGCACAAAACCAGTTTTTTATAATTTGAAGATCATTTACATGGTTTGCATTTATTCATCTGTGAAGCATTAATTTTATTATTTTGCTTTAGTTCATAGTAGTCATATATACTAAATATGATTGGTCCTAGGGCAGATCCTATGGTACACCATAATCTAATGTCAGAAAACTTTTATAATAGGTATTATTTATTTATTTTCAGTTTGGGATCGATAATATATAAACTTTTAAACTAATTTAGGACATTATCTTTTATTTGTGTCAGTTCCAATTCCTGTAATAAAATTTCATTGGCATACCGTGCCAAAAGCTGTATTAAAATCCAGGAAAACTTTTAAGTTAGTTTGAGGTTGTAAAACAAGCGTATGTTTGGTGCTCAACTTGTTGTCTAACCCAGTGCTTCCCAAACTTCTGGATGTCAAGGCCCCCTTTGCAAAAATTAAAATATTTCACGGTCCCCCCTCGAAAAAATATCGTAATAGATATATATTATTATAATATTTATTGTATTTATATTCAACACAAAACATACACAGTGAATATTGCAAAAATCAAATGCATATATTACATTTTTTGCCTCTTACCGTTTGGTTCTGAAGACGATGCGGGCTGTTCTGGTAAAATATGAAATACTCTCCTTTATTTTGAGTTTGTTTCTGCTTCTTCTGATTGTTTGTGGTAATTTTTTATTATTTTTTTATCAGCCACCTGTCCATCTCAGGGTTAATTTTTTAACATAGAATAAATCAAATAATATCACCACTTACCGATACTGGCACACCACAAACTGATAACATGAAATTAGTGAATATTACCTGAATAAGGGTATCCCGGACCAGGAACATTTTTCTCTTTTGTGACTTTTCTCCCTTTAAGGTAATTAAGCCTAATGCGAAACAGACAGCAAAGGCAGGTTATTAAAACATGCATATGATTGGTGCGGTATTAACAAAAGATCGCGCAACTGAAAGATAAAAGCATAGCTGACAATTGAGTTGAAATGCTAACTCTCTTCAACCGAATTCCATATGTGAAACTGCCATAACATTCATTATATATATATATATATATATATATATATATATATATATATATATATATATTAATTAGTTTTAACACTTTTACGGAATTTTAACACGTTCGGTTGAATTTTATTGCTGCCTTGGGAAATCGAACTCACACACATCTAATTAATAACAATAGTTTTTAGTTAGATACTGTGTTTGCCCATGCAACATATGGTTTTGTTTCAGTCTATACAGCATAGTTTCTGTGTGAGGGGACATGTGATTCATTAATTAGTGTGTTTTTATCCCAGTTGTCTTTAATTGCACTATTTGTTGAGAAATATATTACACAGACTCCTCATACCTTATTCACTGGCATAATAAAAGTACTTGTTTTTATTGCCTCTGCAGTATAGTGACTGTTAGGGAGGGTGTTGTTTACCACTGCAAGCGAGTTACTATCTCCCCACATGAACTTGTTTAAGCTTTTTTTCATGTGTGAAGTATATGCGAAACTTTTATTGGTAACAGAAAACTAGCTCGGATGACAGTGATAATATAAAACGAGTTTGATATGTATATAAAGTCAATATCAACAGTCCCTGATTACGAACAGGTGATGAAAGGGACAGGAAGATTTGGAGCTTCCCTGGAGAGCATTCGAAGTAAATACAATTAACCACTGCTTTGAAATGAAACATATGAATAAGCAATATTTACTAATATTCAGTAATCGCCGAAATAGCAGGAAGCAAAGTTTGTGAACCAACATCAATGTGTGAATTTTTCCATTAAAATATAAAAAATAACAAAAAAAGAAATAATAAATAATAAAGGTTAAATACGTTTCTTTTAAAATAAAACAAATCTACTTAGTCTTAAAACATTTTAAATTTGTTTTCATTATTTCACGGCCCCCCCTCAACAAAACCTACTGCCCCCAAGGGGGCCACGACCCACAGTTTGGGAAGCGCTGGTCTAACCCACTTATTTTTTTGAAAATGTTTGTTTTTCCCAAAAAGTGTTTCTATTTTTTTACTATTTACCTTAATATTTTTGAAAGAAAAAAAAAAAGACTATTAGGAGAATGAGAGAGAGATATTGGTTTATAATTTTTAAAAATAATTTTCATTTGCTGTCTTATGAACTGATATTACTACAGCCTTTTTAAAATCCATAAGTAACAAGCCATGTGTCATCAGTAAAATAAGCATATATAGTAAAGGTTCCATTATGTACCTCTGGCATTCCTTGACAATTCTGAGTATTCTGAGGTTATTTTGATAATTAATGAATTACTTTACTTTTTTGCCTTATCAGAAATATGCTTGTTTTTGATGAATGGGTGCAGTAATATGATGTAATACATCCTGGTTGCACAAGACCAACTGAATCAATACTTCTACAAGGTTTATGTTTTTAACATTTCAAATCCAGGTATAAGAATGTATATTGATCTTTTCTGTTACTATGGGAATATTATTTGTTTCCCTTAAATTATGTTGTAGTGGTGTATTTTCTTTTTAGATATTGGTTGACTGATTATTAATAATGTTGTTATGTAAGAATAACATCTGTGTATAATCAGTTTGGAAGCTGAGCACTTTTTAGTGGCAAAAATTTTTAACTGTTTACAAAATATTTAAAATTATCTTTAATGTTGTTTGTAATCTTTTCACATAAATTATAATTCCTTTTCAATGTTTTCAAAATTCGCTTTAACATGCCAAGAAACAATCATTAATTTTGCCATGTCATATCACCGTACTGTATTTTAGCTTTTTTTTTTTTTATTATATTTTATTGAAGATATAATGAAGATATAACTATTGAGGCCATTTTCAGAAATCAAAAAATTTTAACTTTCATAAAAATATTTAGAATCAAAATGTATATTTTCCCCAAACTAAATCATTGTATAGCTAAAAATGAAATGAATGGTGAGAAAACTAATATGCTGTATATAACCAGCCAGTCATATGAGAATCTCTGTGATGAAAAGTATGTGTGTGAAACTGCAAGGCCAATGATTATGGAAAGCCCAGAAGACATCTTAGAGCACCAGCATAGAATGAGGAGTTAGGCAGAAAGGAAATCATGCTGCTTGGAAAAAAAAATGATCAATAACTATTTAACAGCAGTGGTGTCTGATTGTATTCCAAAAACAGTCAGTCAGTTGCAAAATAGGTGGAGAAATGATAGTCATTATGGAGGCAGTGTAAGATGAGAGGTAATAATCATAGGAAAGGGTCTTGGTTAGCAAGGAACACAAAACTGCAGCCCACAATATAATAAATAAACAAATAAAACCTTATCCCACTATGTTGCTAATGTAATATAGATTTGCTGCCCAGTCATTCATGATTTCCATTTGTATGTAGTAGGTACTGGAAGATAGAATGGTTATAGAAGGAGAATGACATTAGATTAAAATGATGAATTAGTAATCACTGCAGAAGATATAGTTCAGGTATTTAATGTTCAGCAAGGTATGTTGTCTTTCCTCATAAGTATCATAGTTAACAGTTAATGACATTATCATATTAAGCAAACTCGATGTTAATGAGGCCATTCAAAATTGATGAAATGCTATCATGTGTTTTAAAGAGAATGTTCCAGTCAGTTAATGATAACCCGACATACTTGTTTAACAAGAACCTTCAATGGGTCAAGTCCCAAAAGGATAAAACTGTGAAGTGGAATAAAGAGTGTGATAAGACCAATGTTTTGAATTATAGACCAGTCTGGAGTTGTGGTTAAATTGGAGAGGATTAGAATCTAGAATTGGGTTGATAATAATAGAATTCTCTGTGATGATTAGCATGGTTTTTTTAAAAGGAACTCGTGTTCTAGCAATCTGTTTATGTATTACAAGATGACAAATGCAGTAGGATATTTAAATTTTGTAAAGGCAGTTGATTAATTGCCACATAATAAGTTGGTAATAAAATTGGGAAGTATGGAGTTAGATAATAGATTAGTAAGTTAGACAAATGGTCATGTAATTAGGTTGTGTGTGTAGAGCAGTATTCTGGAAAAGGAAAGTCACTAGTGTTGTGCTGCAGGGATCTGTTTTAATGCTGTTACTGTTTATTTTATATGTTAATGAAATTGGATGAGGTTTAAATGAGGATATACAGTTTGCAGATGATGAGAGTTTGTAAGAACTATGAGGAATGGAGAATATCATAGTTAACAGTAAGGTTTGAACATACTGTTTGAGTTGGTTTCCAATTCACTGTATTATATGCACTAAAATTTGGAATACATGGATATGATGAAGAGTATACAATTGGTGGGAATATCTAATAATGATTATTATTATTATTATTATATAGCACCTACATAGCAAGTAAAGTTTCACTGTATAAGGCCTTGATCAGACCACATATAATTTACCATGTGCAGATTTGATTACCTGGTTTTCAAATGGATGTGGATATTTTGATAAGGATCCAGAGTGAGGTTGTGTGAAGTATCTAAAGCATTGGTATGATGAGAGTTTGATGGAATTCCATTTACAGAGCCTGGTGGATATCTGGACAGGCACTATGATTGAGATATACAAGTAAACAGTTTTTACCAGATTAATGTGAAAGTAATTTTTTGTGTGATGGTGGAGGAGAGGGATAGAACATGTAGCCATTACTGGACAAGTGCTATTACATAAAAAGTTCATGGCCTGAGTGTAGAAACAACAAATGAGTTTAGGGCACAATTCAGTGAGCCGTATGTGGATTCCCCATAATGCAGTCCTGCTTGAAAAACTTTAGTTTCCGAAAATCTCTGTATATATCTTGCACCACGATTATTTAACTTTAATTTTTGGGAAAAAATGCAAGTTATATTCAAGTATATGGTAAATATGATAATTTAGAATCCTCTACTTTTGACCTCCACTTTTTTAAGTTCTCTCTGTCACACTAAGTAACATTCATATCTGTTGTATTTATTGCTCTCTAAATGCCAGCCTGGTTGGCTGAGTGGTTAGCGTGTCCACTCTCCAGCCAAAAAAAAAAAAAAAACTGCGGATTCAAATTCTGTTGTGGGCATGGATGTCTGTGGAAATACTAGTGGTGGTGGTGGGTGGTAGATGGCATTGGTGGATTGAGTAGTGGAGACAGAGTTATAGAGTAGGTGCCCTCCCTTGATGAGTCTTTGGACTCCCTGGAGGTGTCATGTAATAATGATAATAATAAGAAATAAATAAAAATTCTGAAAATCCATCCAGCAATTTCTGCAATCTGGCTATTCAAATAGTGAAGTCAACTTTCTCAATGACCTTAATGTCCACAACCCCTACTGACTCCACTTTTCCAAGATCACTGACTAAGATGGATGAGATGTGGAAGCTTTGCTGTAAGTAGTGATCTACTGAAAATCTTACATTTACCTACCTGAATGTTAACTCTCTCTACTGTCCCAATACCCCTGATCTCTTTTAATCAGTTCTCCTTCAGATATATCACAGAGGTCACTTCTCCTCTAGGTAATTCGGATCACAATCTTGTGCATTTCCTCTCATACAGAAAACACTTTCCCTTTAACTACTCCCAATCTCATGTCCTTTAGCATTACAAAGATACTGAGTGGGATGGATGGTCTCTGGAACTTCTACTCTGCTTTTCTGACTCAAACTTGTGTCTGAGCAAGTCATAGAAATTATCCTCACAAGCATGAGGATTTGTATTCCCCATTCTATCAAAAATTCTCATCCACTTGCCAAGCCTTGGTTCAACAAAACACGTACCAAAGCAGTTTGAAGAAAGAAAACTCATTTTACCGTATATATGGCTTATAACAAGAATTGTAGCTTTTTTTTTTTTTTTTTATGTAGATCCCATACATGAGAGGTCGAGGGCCCTATAAGCACATCAGTGCTGTGTGTGGAGTGCAGATGAGGAATGAGATTGAAGTTTGATTGGGGGGGGGATACTTCACATGAAGAAGCCTGTTCCAGAAGACAGCAGTGAACTGCATAAAAGAGGATGAATAGAAGCAGGTTTGGTGTGTTTACATTGTACAGTAAAAGGATACTGGCAGCTCTTGCTCTTGTATTAGCTGGTGCAATGGTGACTCTGTAAGAGAGGGATCATGTAATGAGCCTGATTGCTCATCTCTGGACAGAATCAAGGATTTTAAGGGAAGTTTCGGTGCACCATCCAAAACATGTGAGCAATATTCTAAGTATGGGCAGATTTGGGATTTGTATATAGTTAAGAGTTGGCTGGGTGTAAAATAGGCTCTTGAATGAAAAAAAAATACAGTTTCTTGGATGCTGAAGAAGCTGTTGATGTTATGTGTTTATGCTGGAAAAGACTGGAGGTAAATGATAGTTCAAACAAAGACATCTGATCTTGTCTAGTGGTTTGTGCATTACTGAAGGTAAGTGTATGTGAGCAGATCTCTTTTGCACGAGAAAAGGCAAGACTATTTTTGTAGTATTCCATTGTCAAGAATAGTATGTAGATCAATGTTTAAGGCACTGGTTGTACATAATCTTGTAGCCTGCGATGTTGGAGTACTGCATGGTTTGTCAAATGAGTAGGATGAGTGGAGAGTACTATCATCTGCAAAGCTGTGGGTAGAATTAGTGGTTATTGTGAGTAGGTCATTATATCCAAGAGAGTAGGTGATAGGACAGCCTTGAATCACTCCAGCACTGGTGGTAAACCTCGAAGAGAGGGAGCCATCTACCATGACTCGCAGAGAAAGCTGGCTACCCAATTACATAGGGTGACAAGGAGACCAAAAGATGGCAATTTGCTTAGTAGGCTTCAATGCCACACAAAGTCAAAAGCGACAGCATGTTTCTCCAAATCTTGTCATGGTTCGTATCCAGTAGTGGTGAGGTAAGTTCCAAGATTAGCTGTGGATCTGTACTGGTGGTCGTTGATTGATTGGTGGGCCTCGAAGCAGTGGAGGAGTTACTATTAATGACTTTCTCCATTATTTTGGAGAGGATAGATGATGATGATGCAATTGGTCAGTAGTTTGACAGTAGACTTCAGTTGGCCTCTTTTGGAATAGAATGGATATGAGATTGCTTCCATGCATTGGGATAAGTACCAGATAGGTATAATAAATTATAGAGACGATGCAGAACCAGAAGACTTTTTAGTATCCAAGTTATTTAGTAGTTTTCTGATGACTTCTTGTTAAAAAACTATAGAAAACATGTGGTGGTTGGATTCCAGTATGGTATGGTAGGAGATGATTTTCCATGGTCATCTGTGTAGGAGTCAAAAGGTAATAATCTTTGGATGAATAACAGTGGTGCCATCAGGATGAGAGAGGGGTGGAAGTGCAGGAGAGCAGAAGTTGCATCCAATGGTCTTGGCAAGGGACCAGAAGGCACAGCTTCCATTTAGGAAGAAAGCAAGTTTTCTGCTGTTGACCTTTATAAAATCTGATTTGGGTCTGCTGATGACTAATTTGCATATGTTGTGTGCTTTGGTATAGGCCGAGTAAGCTGGAGTTCTTGATATGAGCCGTGGTAAGTTGTATTTTTTTCTTCGACTGCTTTGATACATTTTTGGTTGAACCAGGGCTTGGAAAGTGGATTAGGATTATGGATTGAATGGGAGATGAAGGCATACCAACGAGAATAATTTCTGTGACTCATTCATAGCAGGAGTCAGGGTCAGGTGATTGGAAGTAATAGTCAGATCAAGAAAAGGAGGAGTAGAAATTCTGGAGGTCATCCCATTTGGCTCCTTTGTAGTGCCAGAGGATGCAAGGTCGGGAGTGGTTGGAGGAATAGCTTTGTGAGAGTTGAAATGTGTACAAGATCATGGTCTGGGTTACCAAGAGGTGAGGTAACCTCTGTGGGTGTATATGGAAGGAGAAGTGGTCAAAAAAGAGATTCAGAGTATTTGAAGAGTGAAGAGGGTTATCAGGAATTCAAGTGATTAGATGTATGATTTGTTATGTTATTACTTATAGCAAAATCTTCTTGTTGTCCTGCTTGGTTATCAATTAGTTACATGTGGCATCATTCTTTGCAGAATGAAACTCTCTTGAATCACTTTCTATTCTTGAAGGGTCAGGTGAAGGCATGCCTTTGCAAACTTCACAAGCTGTTGCACCCTAATGCAGAATGGTTGACATGTTCTTTGGTGATCACATATGTCTTCTGGTATGTATCGTTATGTATCGTTTTAGCAGTTAATATTCCAATACACAAACATCCTACTGATCCCAAGTGTTTTTTGCATGTTGAAAATAACAGGTGGCTGTATTCCAAGCATGTGAAGTGCTATTATAGCTACATGGTTCTCATAATCTCCCCACTGCATGTTATCCTGTACAGCTAGACAACTCTCTCCTGATAAACACGCGAATGTCCGTTAGTGGCACTGTGCACAGTGCCACTAACGGAACTGGGATCACGCGATTCTGTGGGCAGTACGGGGATGTGCAGAAGTTGTAACAGTATTTATGGCAAGACTTTGTATTTGGATATCTTGATTGTAGATGTTTAAGTTTCATGGAGAGGAATGTGAAGAGATCTGAGTGGTTAGCAGTGTTTGGACATGTAAATGTAACAAAAGAATGTTACTAAATGGAGCAAAGAAATCTTGAGCCAGAGAAGATTGCAAGTAGGGATTCTAAATTAGCCATTCTCTGGCAGGCTATGTCATAATTCACAAAAACACAGGTGCCATTCAATCTATGCTGAAGTACACAATAAATGCAAAACAGCTATCGGCAAATTCAAATTTAATTTCAGGCCACCATGTGAAACTTCTCTCTTCTCCAAATGGATGCTGTGTCTTCTTTTCCCTTGCAAAAACCATTAGACAACTTTTCATCTTTGCTGCCACCTCTGATATTACTGTTACAGCACTTAAAGATAAAGCTGACCTCCTGGCATCACTCTTCTCTTCCAACTCTTGTATAGAGAACCAAGGAAACTGAAACCAGAATCTGGACAATATATGCCTCCTGTGGTTTTTTTGGTAAAATGAAATCAGAAGAATACTAAATAGACCTACACTAAAAAGTCTTCTGTTGTAAAGTTCTGATTGACAAACCATGCATTGCTCACATCCCATTGCCTTAAACATTGATCTCCATATCATAAATACACTTGTTCTGTATTCTCTACAATCTTCTATACTCATCTTTCATATATCCAGCCTATTCCAAGAAAAGGGAAATAAAAGTCTGCCAGCTGAACAGCATCACATCAATCCTCTCCAAAATATTATAGAAAGTCAGAGTCAATTCTTCACTACCTAGAGACTTATCAGTTAATCAGTGACCACCAGTATAATTCCACTAATCTTGATGCATGGTTGACCCTGGACATCTGAGATGGAAAGCTTTGGAGAAACATGCTGTCACTTGGTATTTCCAGAGCATTGATCATGTTTGGCATTAGACCTTAATCTCCATACCATAAATACACTTGTTCTGTATTGTCTCTACAATCTTCTGTATTCATCATTCATATATCCAGCCCTATTCCAAGAAAAGAGAAATAAAAGTCTGCCAACTGATCAGTCCTCTTCCTCTCCAGGCTTGCTTACTTAATTGTCATTCATCAGTCTGTTTGCAACCCTCTGTAATTGAGCACACAGCTGTCTCTTGTTCACTGCATGTCATGGTGGATGGTTCCCAATCTTTAAGCTTCTTCACTGATGCAGGAGTGCCTCAGAGTTCTGTACTATCACTTACCCTCTTTCTCCTATATATAAATGGCTTACTCTCACTCACCACTAATCCTTGTCCATCCACAGCAGTCGACAGCACACTTTTGCTGACAATAGCACTCCATTCGTCCTACTTCCTTGACAAACTTTGAAAAGCTCAGACATCCCAAGCTTCAAGATCATCTGCAACCAGTGTATTAAACACTGATCTCCATACCATCTCCACACTGTGGGTTGAAGATAACCTGGTCACCTTCAGTGCTACCAAAACACAGTTTTGGTAGCACTGAAGGTGACCAATCTTGCCTTTTCTTTTGTGAAAGCAATCTCGACTTACCTGTCATCTGAGGGTAATGTTACTTTTCCCCCATTCAGCTACCAACTCTATACAAATCCTAAATCTGCGCACATTTAGATGAGCCCTCCTTTATTGATCCACTTCAATTTAAGCTCTGTCTTTTCTGTGGGTATTTCCATGTTCACCACTCCACTGAGCTGGCAACCATTCCTCCACTGTCTGTTAGGCCTGTTATAAAACATTTGCAGAAGCTGCTCACCAAACTTGCTACTTCTTTTGCTCTTTTATTTCATGTACTTCTGTCCTCTGGAATAGCCTTTCTCAACAGCAAGAAACTTGCTGTTCAGAAAGGCTATGTCAGTAATTTTCTTTCCCACTTCTCTCCTATACCACACACACAGCACTGGTGTATAGATTTTTCTCTCTTGTGTATGGGATCGACATCTAAAAAAAAAAAAGATAGTGTTATTAAACACTAGTACTAATTTTTTTAATATGAGTCTTGCACTGGGTTGAGTTCCAAAGGAGTGGAGGAGGGCGAGATTCTGTCGCTTTATAAGGGAGGTGATAGAACTCAAGCATCAAATTATAGGCCTATCTGTGTCAGGTGTTATGGTTAAGGTGTTGAAGAAGCTGGTGAGAACTAGGATCCAGAATTGGGTTGAGTGACAACAATGGTATTATCTTTGATAGACAGCATGGATTTGCTAAAGGGAGGTCATGTTTTAATACTCTACTTACTTATTACAATAAAGTGATGGCTTCATTGGACAGAGGAGAGGGTTACACAGCAGTATACTTAGATTTTGCAAAGGCTTTTGATAGATTACCACATTGTAAGTTGATAGCCAAACTAGAGCAGATTGGGTTGGATGTTAGATTAGTGCATTGTATAGTATACCCACAGATTCGAGATCCTTCGACACTTCTGCGCATGTCACAAAAAGGAGAATCCATTCCGATAATAGGGTAATCAATCCATCTTCTTGGATGAGTTTGTTTATTATTACAGGTCGGAAAATTTAGTTTTTCTTTTACGAACATTGTAGTTTTTAAACTAGTACAGCAACAGACAAGAAAGCACGTGATTTCGCATGTTGGCACCAATTCGTACATCCTTCATTTCTTTCTCCCCTTCAGCATGAATTGACTATTCTTGGCAGAAAGCTAAGCAGAGCTCTACAAAGTGTGGGCGTACTATATCAGCAAGTTGTGTATGGGGAAGCAATATCCCAGAAGAGGAAAGTCACTAGTGGGGTGCCTCAGGGGTCTGTTTTAGGGCCATTGCTATTTAACCTGTATGTTAATGATATTGGCAAAGATTTGGATAGGGATATTCAGTTGTTTGCAGATGATGCAAAGTTGGATGAACTATTAAGAGTAGAGAAGATGTTTTGGTCTTACAAGAAGACTTGGATAGATTGAGTGAATGGGCATGGGGATGCAAGTTCATTGTTGCAAAATGTAAGGTTTTAAAATTTGGGAAATAAAGATGGGATGTAGAACTTATGCTTGGTGTGGATATATTGTTGGAGGTGGAGGAAATAAGAGATCGTGGGGTGATAGCGGATAGGGATCTGAAATTTAGGGGACACATTTGCCAAATTGTGAGAACAACACAAAGAATTCTGGGAATGATGCAGAGGACACTGACTTGTAGAAGTAAGGATATTCTTGTTCCATTGTATAAGGCTCTGATTAGGTCACACATAGACTACTGTGCACAGATGTTGGAAGTCTTTTCACTTGGTTTACTATAAATTAAAGATGCCAAGAAATTATATTCTTGGTTTAATCCTTTATCCAAGTGTAAGCAAACAAAGTTTTTTCACCTGAAGTAAATTCAGGACTGGGAAACTCTTATATAGAGGCTAATGAATTCACATCGCTTGCCTTATTATTCCATAATGCAAAGCATATCCTTACGGACATGTATAATGCCAAGAATATAATTTCTCGGTGTCTTTAATTTATACTGTGCACAGATTTGGTCACCTGGTTTTTAAAAATGAAGAGATGTTGGGAAGGGTCCAGAGGTGACTGACTAAGATAGTTTTTGATCTCTTGAATATCGTATATGAGGAAATGTTGAGAAGATACAGTTTACAGAGTCTAGTTGATAGGAGGAAGAGGGGTGATATGATAGAGACCTACAGGTTAATCAGGAGTTGTTATAGGATCGATGTTGAATAGGTTTTACGGAAAACAGTAAGAGATCAGGGGAGAACCAGAGGTCATCCCTGGAAGCTGTATAAGGAGGATGTGAGCAGGAGAGTGAGAAGCAGGTTTTTTGAATGCAGAGTTATGAATGATTTGAATGCCTTGCCTGAGAAGGCAAGGTTGTCTCTGCTGTCTGCAGAGAATTTGAGTGTGTTTAAGGTGCAGTATGATGAGCTGTGTGTATGACAAAAAGATCTCCTAGCTGAGTCTTTGACTCCATGGGGTCTTAGGATAATAATGATAATCACACTTGTAAACTGTGAAATTAAAATGCATAATGTCACACAGGTATATATGTCTATCAGAGAACAAAATTTGCCATCAGTTAAGTATTTCACATGTCAGATGCATTACATATAATACAGGTTAAGGGGAAAGGAAAAGGTATGTTTTAAAGAAACATACATTTCTAAATACGTTGAAGTACCATAGAATGTAATATTATGCAATACTAATGTAATATTATGTTATCTGTTATGCAGATAAATAATCTTGTTCGTGGAAGGTAGATTCAAATTTGCACATTCTCATTGTATTCATGTACTCGAATGTCCTTTTACATTTCTAATATATACTTACATATATCCCACAAACTTAACTAGACTGCATCTCATCTAGAGGTGGCATGGTTTTTCATCCTGCAAAACTGGCACACTAGCCATGCACACAAAATTAACAGACATAATGCATCAGCATATCATATCCTTAGTTACTGTGGTCATAATCACTAAGTTATTGAGTTATTTGCAAAAATAAAGTACTATACTTTTAAAATTGTGTTTATTTAATTTAATAATTTTTTGTATTCAGATTAGATATAAAGCAATTCACAGGTATTGATTTGCCTCCCCTTTAGTTATGGATAGTAACATTTTCATGGTGAACTGTTGTAATGAGCTTGAATTGCACCAGTACACATACGTTTATAGTTTTCTGTAGTTAAGAAATAGTATAAATAATAGTATCTTCAATGTTTTAAAAGCCCAGGCTAAGTCTGCTGTTTCATTTGAAGTGGGAAGTATCTGGTGCTGTTTCTTTTCACTAAAAGAATTTGAATGTGAAACTTGATTGCACAAGAATACACCCTGGTTACATAACATACTGAGTAAATGGAATTCTTTTTGCTGATTTGTGATTGTTTCCCTAAAATGGTGTAATGTTAAGTACATGTCTTTGTTGCAGAACTGTTAATCTGTTCCAAAAATCCAACTTTTTTTAAAATTGTAATCCATTTGTATTTTGCTGAAATAACTGTTATAGATCTTTTTAATTAGCTTTTATATGATCTTTGCATAAATAGTCAACAGCATCCATCTTTACAATTTTTTTTTTTTTCCTGCAATTAAACATTTAAATTTTCTTATGTTGAAATATTTGGATTTCAGTTATTATGTGATAATTTGGATTCTCTCTGTCATTTTTCCAAAATTAATTTTAGAAGTATGAAATTTTATCTCACAGATACAGTATCCTTGCCTATTGCTTTGGATAAGAGTAATAATTTGTAACTGATCACAATTTTTTCTAGACATGCCATGCAACTTAGATTTGAATTTTGGTGATGAGGCTCTTTTAAAACAGCTTGCAAGTGATATCCAGGTAATAATTTTCTTATGAACTTGAAATTGTCTTCATATTAAACAAAATAATTTTTAATTTAAACAGCTGCAAATGCTATAGTTCATGTTCAGTATAAATTTACCATTGAATAGCAGTCTTCAATTTGATACTCATATTTTACAGGAACTTATGCTTTGAAATAAATTTTTTAATTTACTTCAAAATTTTAATAAATTTAAATTTTGTAAGTCATCGCCAAGAAATTCCTGATATGTAAATGATTATGAGAATAATGATTTACATAACAGTACTTGAGGTGGGGAAAAAAAACCTATCAAAAAGATGAAATGTGATAAGGCAGCTGGAGTAGTTGATATTTGACTAGAATTGTGCAGATACGTAGATATAAAAAAAATTCACAGTAGCCACCCTGAACCTCTAACCACCAAGATGGGCTGACTGGTTAGAGGTTCAAATCCAGAATGATTACAGTAGAGCTCTCATAATATTAATCTATGCACTGGGAAATCAAACAGAGGAAATTTCCATATTCAGTGTTCACTTAGTAGGGAAAGATAAATCAAAATAAGATTTATTTAAACATACTTGAGAAAGGGCTAAGAAAAATTGTTGAAATGAACACAGGAAAGAGCAAGCTGAGTTCAGGTCAAGTAAAGATTATTGGGATCTAATTTTTACTTTAAGACAAATAGTTGAGAAATCAAGTGAATATAACAAGGATCTGTATTTAATAAATTATACTTGCCAAGAAATTATATTGTTTAATCCTTTAACCCAGTGTAAGCAAATGAGGTTTGCATATATCTTCATGACTAGTCTATTTGTGTGTAGAGGCTATTGACTTCATATCATTTGGCTCAGTATCCCATAATGCAAAGATAATTAAGACTTCACAAATGCTGTTTTTACAAATAAAATATTGCAAATAACATACCATATAAACTTAGTGAAAAGAAGCATGTCTGAAGTGGAAACAACATACATATGGTCAAACAAGTTCCCACAAGCAGTGACCATAGTGCAGACACTGCTTGGCATGAACATTTTAATTGATTATGATGACATACAGGTAAGAATATAAATGATGGGATATTAGAGCAGAATTATGTCTACTCAGGGTGAAGTTGGAAAATTACAGCATATGCGATGACTTTGAGACTGCTGTGAGATCAAACTAAATAGTATACCTAGTAGGATGGTATTATGGAGATGTAGAGGGCAGTGCTTGTGAAATTTTTAGACAAATTGGATAAGTAAAATCGGGGTACTGGATTTTAGAGTTATGGGAATGTGGATTGGGGGAAAAAAAAGCAATGGCATATAGAAACAAAGAAGGTTTTTGAGGATTAACTAACTACCTTAGGGGATGTGATGGAAACAACACATGATTTTAATTTTAATTTTGGATTTGGTGACAGCTTCACTGAATGTAGTTGTGAATAAGGTATCAGCATTGCAAAAGACTTATGAGAGGGAACATGAGATTTTGATTTGGAAGGTGGCCAAGCAAGGAAAGGTCAAGTTCTATAGTAAGGTAATCAGTACCTGGACTGAGCTTGTTAGTTTTTTAATTCTGATAACAATACAATATCTGCTGAATACTTTACCCTAAGAATCAGTAGTTTCTTCAGGGGTAGATTAAGTAAAGATTATAAGTCAAATATAAAATCTCGGATTTTAAACTGTTTGAATATCAAGTCGAAGAATAAGGAGTGCTTGTGTTCTTCGAGAACACAGAGAAAAATGTAAGAAAGCAAAACATTATGCAAAACTAGCTAAACAAAATCATGGGAAGACTTTGGTAAGAACATAGAAAATAAATATCAGAAAGGTGGCAAAATATTCTGGAGAATATTGAAAAAAACTGAGAAATGGAGGAAAAAATTTCATAAATGGAATCAGGATGATAAAAATGATGAAAACTGAAAATAAATTTAATCTAGATGTCTGTAGTAATTACTTGGAATGATTGCTAAATGAAGCAAGCACCCAATAAGAATATATATTGATACTTAAAGTACAAAAAGCCATCAAAAACTTGAAATGTGGAAATTCAGCTGGAGTAGATGAAATTTGACCAGAAATGCTCAAAATAAAAGTTTTACACTGGCTGCATTACATAATTCGGAAGGCCTCGGCAGACAGTCAAATTCCGGATGATTGGAGTAAAGCTCTCATAGTACCTATCTATAAAAAGGAAATAAAACTGAATGTGAGAATTGCAGAGGTATATCCCTGCTCAATGTTCCTGGTTTTATGCAAGATGGGGCAAGATTTATGCAAATAATAAAATTTTATAACAATTCATTAGTGTATAGGCTAGGCTGCCATAAAGCAATCATGTTGCTGCTCTTTGTTATCAATGTCTGAATTGATATACCTGTAAATAAATATAAATTTCTGCCTAAACAAACACACATAATAACCACAGTAATAAGTTTTAATGAGTAATTTAAAAATGCCATCACCATACCCTACATCCGTGGCACTTCGGAAAAAATAGCCAAGATACTAAAAAAGTATAACCTACACACAGCATATAAGCCCTACCGCAAACTGGCTACCCTTATCCGTTCTACGAAAGATCAGCTCCCTCCTCTCTCTCTGCCTGGAGTTTACAAAGTACCCTGTTCCTGTAAGCTTGCGTACTTTGGACAGACAGGCAGATCAGCATCCATCCGCCTGGAGGAACACAAGTCGTACATCGTTAAACACAACTATGGCCATTCAGGCTTGGCTGACCATGTTTTGGACACCACCCACAGAGTATCATGGAAGAAAACCACCATGCTCCACCACAGCAAATTCAAGAAAGAGAGACTTTTCTTAGAAGCAGAAGCAGCTCTCAAAAACCAACCAAATCTTAACAAATACGGTTGCATTAAGCTTCCGAAGATTTGGGAAACAGTCATCACCAGAGTTCCCACCTTACATTCCAGGCCACCTACAACTGCCCTTAGAGGGCGCTCCGCCTAGATAGGACTTTATTGTCACCCACGTGGTTGGGCTTAGTATTGTAAGTTTTTGTGTGCTTGTTACATTAATTGTCTTTGTAATCCCCGTAGATGTCCTAGTGACTAGGACGAAATATAGGAAGTATTAAATTCTATTTTAATTCTTTTTGAGTGTTGTAAAAAATCCATTAAACCTCCAACATAATGTCCTCACAGCACTTAAGCCTCTACACAAGAATTTTAATAAGTAAATATTTCATCCTAAGTATCTTAGGACATCATCAGTACAGTTAAATTCAAACAATACTAGCAATAACATACAGTTAGGGTGCATGATTACAATGGAATTCCAATATGTGTGCAGTAGTGTGTTATGGAATTAAATTAAAACATACCTGGAGGGAAAAAAAAAGATTACATTAAAATAAGATAACATATATAAAAATTATTTTACGCAATTTTGTATGATAATTTCCCATACTTTAGGAATAGCAAGAACGTCATTATGGTTTAGATTTGGTCTGTGAAGTAGGGCTTCAACACTTTCTTTATATAAACGTGAACGTTTATATAAAGATCTATGTAGAAGTTTGGTCTTTTCCCAGTGGATCCTATGGTTTGGGTTTTCAACTCTGTGTTGTGCGACCAGATTTCTGCAGTTCGATAAGATGGATATAGTCTTGATGTTCCGAAATGCGTTTATGAACAGATCTACCTGTCTGTCCATAGTAAGACAATTTACAGGAGCATGGAACCTCATACACTCCAGGTAGCATCAGAGGTGTGAGTTTGTCTTTAGGAGAAGGTAACAAGTTGTAGATCTGGTTGATTGGTTTGTAGATAGTTGCAAGTTTGTATTTCTTCATAATTTTGAAAGACTTTTAGAGATGCCTTTGACATAAGGTATGGGATCCTATGGGCTTGTTCTTCTCTAGGTTGATGTGTGGGGAAGTGACTGATGATTTTATGAGTTGTTTTAAGATTGTATCCATTTAGTATGGCTGTATTTTTGATTATTTTCAATTCTTGGATTAGAGAATTCTTCAAAGGAGCAGAATCTGTGCGCTCTGGTTACTAATGATTTAATGATGCCAAATTTTTGAGATGGATGATGAGCAGGAGAATTGTGAATGTAGCGACCTGAAAATGTCAGCTTGCAATAGACAGAAGTGGAGATAGAACCATCTTCTTTTCTTTGGATATGTGGAGATTCTTTTCTAGCATAAATTTGATGCGAGGATGAAGAAAGAGTTGAAAACCCAAACCATAGGATCCATTGGGAAAATACCAAACTTCTACATAGATCTTTTTATAAATATGAACGTTTATATAAAGAAAGTGCAGAAGCCCTACTTCACAGACCAAATCTAAACCGTAATGACATTCTTGCTATTCCTAAAGTATGGGAAATTGTCATACAAAATTGTGTAAAATAATTTTTATATATGTTATCTTATTTTAATGTAATCTTTTTTTTTCCCTCCAGATATGTTTTAATTTAATTCAATAACACGCTACTGCATGCTTATTGGGATTCCATTGTAATCATGTGCCCTAACTGTATGTTATTCCTAATATTGTTTGAATTTAACTGTACTGACGATGTCCTAAGATACTTAGGATGAAATATTTACTTATTAAAACTTATTATTGTGGTTATTACGTGTGTTTGTTTAGTCATGAATTCTCCACAAGTTTCATTGTACAATAAAATATAAATTTCTTTTTCACATTATCTTTTCATTTTTGATGTCACAAATATAGTACAAGGTTCCATCATTACAGAACACAACCAACTTTTAGAAAAAGTAGACTTCCAATACTTAGGCTCGAATATAAATAATACCGTAAATGATATAATATTAAGAAAATATAAAGCTTTCAATCAACATAGGAATACGAGATGTTATCAAAAAGTTTCGAGACTAGCTCAGTTTATGAGAAATTACTTTATTTATCTACATTTACACACTATCACCTTCAAAATACTCCCCTTGCATAACAATACAGCGTTCCTGCCACACTGGAATGTGTCCTGGAACTTTTCTTTTCGAAGTGTGTCGAGCAAGCACCTTCTGCGATTTGCTCTGGATCTCCACAGTGGTGTCAAAACGCCGACCTTTGAGCTGGATCTTCATCTTTGGGAAGAGGGCAAAGTTCGCAGGAGCCAAATCTGGCAAGTAGGGTGGGTGCGGAAGTGAGATCATGTTGTTTCCGGCGAGAAACTCGTGTGAGGAGAGCTCAGTGATAGGGTGCATTGTCATCATGGAGCATCCAGTTTTTCGCACACCACAGATCCAGTCACTTTCGCTGAATGTCATCCCTCAGACTCCTTAAAACCTGGCAGTAGGACACGCTATTGACGGTCTGTTCCCTGGGGACAAATTCTCGATGCACAATGTCTCTATTGTCGAAAAAGATGATGAGCATGCACTTGGTCGAGCTGCGGACCTGCCTCGCCTTTTTCGGTTGTGGAGATGATGGGCTCTTCCACTGTGAAGACTTGCTTTGTCTCAGGGTCATACGAAGATCATACGTACACCCAAGTTTCGTCACTGGTAATGAAAAGAATTTCACATTTGTTCGTTGTTCTAACTTGCTGTCCATGATGAAATCGCAGACGTTGTAACGCACTTGGTCCAGAATAGTACCAGTTGCACAGCTCCTGATGTACACAGGACGTCTTTTGGCACACTGACTTATGAAGATTGGTGCTCCCTGTGACTGTGCATGCAGCATTGTGCTGCCATCTGTTGTCATGTTACAAAATTAGTCTAGAAAATTTTTGATACCACCTCGTATAAGAAATATATGGAAATCACCCCTCATCACCTTGGATACAAAAGGCTTTACAAAGCAACCTCTCAGGTTATCTTCTTATATTGTGGAGAAACATGGAATGGTTCCAACCAAAAAGCAACAAAAACCATTAATAGCTTTAATACTACTTGCTCAAGACTGTTACTTGGTTACTCCTGGAAGGATCATATTTGTAATTTCGCTATTTTAAAAGAGGCAAACCAAAAATTCTTGATTGAAACCCGATGCAGACGTCAACTTTGATTGGCTTGGAGATCAACTGAGACATCTTCCTTCTCCGTACTTTGACATCTTAGTTTTATATGCTCTCTCAAATGATACAGAGAGGAAGACCAACTAAACAATTCTAGCAGTATATTAACCGCATTATCAGCACAGATACTCTCTCTCTCCATGAGAAATAACTCAACTGACTCAAAACAAAGAAGCCTGGAAAGCTATATATAATAATTAACCTTTTCTTATTCCTATTTATTTAGTTTCCCTATTTACAAATTGTAAATTGTAAATAAACCATGATGATGATGAGTGTAAGTAATACGTATAATAGTGTTTTGTATCATATAAGACAATAATGATGTAAGTACTGACAGACAGACGTATTTTCTTAATAACATTTTCTTTTCTCTAGCTTGTTTTATTGTAAGAATACAGTATATAATACATATAACATACAAAATATGTGTTAATCGACTGTTTATATTATCAGTAAGGCTTCCAGTCAACAGTTAGCTGTTAGTAGTTAAGTTTTTGAGGAGTCAAAAGTTAAGTGGATTTCAGACTGCACAGAGGGTCAGTGCCCCTAACCTCAGTGGTGAGCTATAAGGGGCTCGCGGGGGCTTTGGTTAAATTTTTCTCAAATTTGTGAGCCCATTGTTCTTCTTTACTTTTTCTATTTTTTTCAAAAAAAAATTTTTTTTTTGAAACATGTTAAGCGACAAACTCATACGTAACCTAACAAAAATTAGTCTATTCAGCAGTATATAGATTATTTGGAATTATTGTTTCAACTCCTCTATAACAAATGCTCCCAAGTTTGAAAATAAAATAAGCACATGTGCTGTCTTTACCCTTCTCCCTTCTGGTAGCCAATCATATGGTAAAACCAGTTGCCAATCAAATGTTTTATAAAAGATTTCATTCTTATTATATTTTGATTAAAAAATGTTTTTCTTATGTAAGATAAATTAACACAGTTGATTGTGTGCAAATATTTCATGAAATATTTGTTTAGATCATGAAATATTTCTTTAAAAATGATAGCCTTTAGAGGTTGATTGTCCTCCCATACTTTTTGATTGTAATTTGTACACAAGCTGTTTAATAAAAGTTTTAAAATTAAAAATTAATACAAGTTTTTGTGTTTTGTGTGAAACATGGCTTTTTTCTTTTTTGCTCGATGATGCGAGCCCTTTGTTAAAATTTCCATATAGCTCACCACTGCCTAACCCCCACGTTGTTCGAGGGTCAACTATGTGTGTGTGTACACACACACACACACACACACACACACATATATATATATATGCAATGTTTCAGTTTCAGTTCAGTGCAGTTTTTTGCATGAAACTAGTATTTATGAACTGTCTTAATGGTATTGAAAACTCAATACCATTAAGACAGTTCTTATTTCATTAAGACTGTTATTTTATTTCAAGTCATAAAAAAAACCTGTTTACTTTTCAGAATATTCTGTGTTACATAAAATGAATTGGTTTCTGTTCCTGGTGATGTGTATATCCATTCTTAGTGGTACAGTATTTCTGTTTTATGACTATATTATCCTACATTATCCACAAAAACAGCAAATGAAACCAAAGCAACACTGCAGTCAGTAGTTTCCTTCACTCAGCTCTGTCAATATTGAAGTAACACTGCATATTACGTCTCTTAGAGAAACATGTAAGAAAGCAAAGAGCTGTATAAAAGTAGCTAAATAGTCATGGAAAGACTTTGGTAAGAAATTAGAAAATAAATATGAGGAAGGCAGCATAATATTCTGGATGCTATTGAAAAAGCATAGAAATGGAGGAAAGAGAGCTGTAAAAGAAATCAGAGATGATAAAGGTGACATCAAAACTGAAAATAACGATTTTCTAGATGCCTGGAGTAATTACTTTGAGAGATTGCTAAATGAAACAGCAGTGGTAGCACGGTGGCAGAAAACTCCCAGTAGGAATGCAATCAGGAATACATATCAATACTTGAGGTATCAAGTATTGAAAAAATTCATCAAAAACGTGAAATGTGGAAAGGCAGCTGGAGTAGATGATATTCAACCAGAAATGCTCAAATATGGAGGTATATAAGTTTTGTAGCAGTTATACTGCAAATTCCTGGTCAGAAGGTTACATTCCGAATGATTGGAGTGGAGCTCTCATAGTATCTCTGTGCAGTCTTTTAAAGTAATTACTCCAGACATCTAGAATATCTTTGTCTTCAATTTTCATGTCTCCTTTATCATCTCCGATTCCTTTTACAGTACTCTTTCCTTCATTTCTAAGTTTTTTCCATATCCAAAATATTTTGCCACCTTACTTATGTTTATTACAATTTCTTATCAAAGTCTTCCCATGACTTTTGCTTAGCTAGTTTACACAGTAAAGCATCATTTTGACCTTATTTTAACCATTTGTAACTTACAGATTTAAAAGCTTGGTTAGAATTAAAGTATTTGATTAAAACCCTGAGACTTCAGATGAGAGTGAGTTCTGAGAAAGATTAGGGAAGTGAATCGATGGTATCAATGGTATTATAATATTGAAAATGAAGATATTAGGAAAGAACTTGACATTGTCAGCATTCATAAATGTGTTAGCAGAGGTAATTTCCCATGGTATGATTACTTAAACATAATGGGAGAGGGAAGGTTAGCGAAAACAAGTGTTCTTTGCCAGGATTTCTGGAAAAGAGTAATGTCGGCATGGTAGTCTTGTAATGTGAGTCATTGAGATGCTTTTGTCTGCCTGAATGCATGCGGAGTATTACTATATCATATATCTATGCATGTTTTTCTCTTTTATTCTCTGCTTATTCTATTGTTTATTTTCATATTTAATTTGTGATCGTCATAAAAATTGTGCCTAAATTGCTGAAATGTTTTACTTCTGTGACTTTTCCATTGAGAATGCATTTGAAGTTTTCCCTGTTCTGCTTATTTTCATTAGCTTGCTTTTTTTTTCCATTTCAAATTTGGTACAATTGTTATTCAGTTTAATTGAAAAATCCTGAAGACTTGCTGCATTTGTTTAGGAGTATGTGATCTGTATAAAGCAAATAGCTAAGTGTGATATCTCTAGTTCTGATATGAGGTTTAATGCCAATTTATAATCTGATCTCTGTAGACGATGAATATAGTGTGCCTTTATCTTTATTCCTGATTTTACAGGAATCCATTAACAACTTTTCTCTTAGCACCAAAAATATTTGGTAATTCCAAGGTCATTTGTTTTACACCTACTTTAATGTCATACCAACATCAAATATAATTATTAACAACAATTAGTAACAGTATGGAAATTTCTTTTGCGATATAGAACCCTTAATGTTTGGCTGTAAAAAAACTGTTGGCGATATTGGAAATTGTTGGGACAGCAACATAGCTGATTATCATAACTACACCAAAAAAAGGGTACAGTTCATTGATAATTCGATCTCTTAGTGCAGTTCATTGAGAACTAATATCTCTTGAGTGGGCATATTTATTCAGAATTTTGTTGTCTTTGAACATGATTATGTTGATTTTTTTTTTGTGCCCTTAATATTAAATGAAAAAACAAAATATATAATTTTAAACAAATGTTAATAAGTTATTTTAATTACTTTTTTCTCTTGATGACCATTAAGCTCTTAATTATATTCTGTTTCAGTAGTTTAATTATAATTTGTAACGAATTTTTGAAAATCTGAAAAAAAATTTATTACATTTGTTTTTCATTTCAGATTCCATCTGATTTTGATTTATGTTCAACTTTTGATAATGCAGATAGCTGCAGTAGCAATATTAGTAGATATGTTCCTAGTCCAGAGTACTTCAATGACCTTAATAGTTTATGTGTAGAAGAAGGCACGGGCAGTTGTGATCTGGAGATAAAATTAGAACCCGATTCTCCAAATTCATCTTCTAACACTTCACCTTTACCAGCTGAAGTTTGGGAACATGAGGTAAGTTTTTTATTGTTCATTTCATAATTGTTTCTAAAAAGAAGCATATGATAATCTCATTGCATAAGGGTGGTACAAAGATTGATGTATCCAACTATTGACCCATCAATATCTCTGGAGTGGTGGAATGGTAAGAGAACACATACAGAAATGGGTATTAGTAAACCAATGAATAGCATTGGTTTACTAATGAAAGGTCATGTTTGAGAAACTTACATTTATGTTACTGTTGAGTTAGACAAGGGGAAATGGACACACCATGATACTTTTAGACTTTGCTAATGCTTTTGACAGGACGCAGCATGGAAGACTGTTGCATTAATTTGAGAATATGGGTTTAGATTATGAAATATTAATGGGATAAGAGGATGGCTGTCTAGCTGGCAGATAGGGGATATGAGTCTGCAAGCTTTCAGGTGGCCATTGGTATTCCATACGGGTCAGTCCTTGGTCCATTGTTATTCATGCTTTACATTAATGACATTTGGAAGGATTTGACAGGTTGCATACAGATATTTGCTGATGATGCAGAGATAGACATTGTAATCAGGAATGCAACTGATATGCATTACTTGCAGTGCAGAATGATTTGAATAGGCTAGAATTTGTGAAACATGTGAAAATTTTGTCAGTTCAATGATAGTAAATGTCAAGTCATGTACTTTGGTGTAATAACATAACCAATGTCATGTTATATTGGTGGGATTATGCTAGAAGAAACTTATCATGCTAGGGATATCTTGGAATTTTAGTAGATAAAAAGTTAAGTTCAAGGGTCATATAACAAAGATTATAAATACAACTCTGAGGATAATTGTGATGCAAACGAATCTTAACCTTAACAAGTAAGGATAAGGAAGTCATTTTGCCTTTTTTTTTACAAGGATTTGATATGACCTTGCTTGGGCTATTGTGCGAAGTCTGGTGTCCTTGTTTTCATGGTAATGCTGATACATTGGAGAGAGAGAGAGAGAGTGCAAAGGAGAGTGTTAAAGATTATATTGGAATGTGGAATACATGGAGACAGATTGAGAATTTGTGGACTGCAGATACTAGCAAACAGGAGAAAGTGAGGAGATACAATTGAGACTTACAAACTCCTGGAAGGGTCATACAGGATACCAGTGGATAGAATTTTTCATTTAATGGAGATTGAGATGAAGACGAGAACACATCATGAAAGTTGAGAATTGAATGCAGTAAAGAAGAGGGAGGTGACAACTAGATTTTTCTCTCATAGAGTAGTGACTGATTGAAATTTATTGCTATTTGAGGTAGTGAGTGCAGGTAGTGTGATTGAATTCAAGAAAAAGTATGACATCTGGTGTGGGGATATGTATGGCTATCTTTGAGTCCCTGCCTCCCTTGAGGTTCCTCTTAATAATAATATCCATAATGTTTCTCTGCCAATGCCAGTCCCAAGCCCAGATGAAAAAGGAGGAGAGTTGGTGTCAGGTCAGCAGTCTACTGGAAAACTTTTCAATATAACGAAGAGGCCTTGATCTATTATGAAGAATGCTAGGCCATGCTCTGTACGCGATGTGCAACATTGGCTCCCGGTTGTCATGAGAAATAGACAATGGTTCCCGTGTGATTCTGGTTGACTACAGGTAAAGAAGTTAGTTCAGAAAACTAAAATTAGAATGGCAATCTGGAATATTGGAACCTTAACAGGAAAGAGTTCAGAACTGGCAGATACATCGAAGAGAAGAAGAATTAATATAGCTTGTCTTCAAGAAACAAAATGAAAGGGTGGAAAATCTAAAAAGATAGGAAAAGGATATAAGTTGCTTTATACAGGCTGGACAACATCAAGACATGAAGTTAGTAATGTTCTGGGCAATGTTATGAAGGAGAAAGTGGTAGAAGTTCAAAGAAAAAGTGACTGGTTGATGACTATAAAGATGGTGTTAGAAACAGAAGTCATAAATGTTGTTAGTGCCTATGCACCACAATCAAGGTAAAATCAAGTAACAAAGTTGGAGTTCTGGGAAGATTTAGATGAAGTGCTGCAGGGAATACTGGAGACTGAACTCCTATCTGTGGGCAGAGATATAAATGGACATGTGGAGAAAATTAATGAAGGTTTTGAAAGAATCTATGGTAGTTTTGGTTATGGAGAGGAAAATGAAGATGGGAAAATGATTCTGGAAATGACAATGGCCTATGATTTGTCAATTGTTAATATCTTTTTCCAAAAAAAGAGAGGAACATCTGATAACGTTTAAGTGTGGAAACAAGTTCAAGAGGCAATTAAAGAGAAAAGATGTACTTTCAAGCAATGACAGAGAATTAAAAATGAAACAGATTTTGAAAGATATAAAATGGCTAAGAAGAAATCCAAAAAAGCCATTAGTGAAGCAAAGTTTAACAAGTTTGATGAATTATACAATAGACTAGAAAGATATACAAGGATATACAGCAATCCCTCAATTAATGCGCCTAATGCATTTTTTAAAAAAGGTGTATTAATCGAAAATGCACTAATCAAATATAATAACCTATGGGAAAAAGTATAATTAGTTCCTCATATTTCTTTCTTGACCCTTAATTTTTTTTATGACAGAATTAGGATATGTCTCAGGGCCTACTTAAAGGAAACCATGAAGCAGAAAGACAATAAAACATATTCAGAATATAAATTTATTATTATTCTTCTTAACAAAGAATTGAGCTAGCATACTTTGGCAGGTATTCTGTTCCTTTTTTTCATACAACTGACAGTAATTTGTGACAACCTTCTTATCTGCACTTGCTGCTTCACCTGTGATTTAAACATCATGTAGGCTATTTCTCATTTTGAAATACTCAAACCACCCAGCACTAGTGTGGAATTTTTCTTCCTTTCTATCATTGATAGTCCCTTCTTTCAAGGTTGCAAAGAGACTTAATGCTTTTGATATAATAAGGTCAGTGCTTACTGGGATCCCTTTTTTTTTGTTACAATCTTTGATCCATGTAGAAAGAAGTCTCTCTAATCCAATCATTATAATACTTTGATTTCGAGTGGTCTGCATGCATGATGAACTTGAAGCAGCCTTACCTTTCTCTTTGTATTCAGCAGCTTTGCTTGAAATTGCTCTTATAGTTGATTCACCCATTCTGTGTTTTTGTCCTATCTTTGCTCTGAACTTGCCTTGTTCATTTTTGTTTATTATTTCAAGTTTTGTTTCCAATGAGATTACTTTTTGAATCTTTTTCACACTTCTATTTTTTTGCTCACTAATTTTCCTTTACTCATGGTTAAAGATTGGGAAAATATTTTAAAATAAAAAAAGTAAGGAAAACAATTGCATAGGAGGCATGAGATATGATGAGCAAAATGCTATGCAATTAGCAGATGACGTAAAGTTTGTCAGTAAATGTGGAACATAGTGTACATGGAAATAGTGTACTACTGTATGCCATTAAAAGTAACTTCGTAAATTTTAATTAGGTAACTAAATTATTTTATCTTGGTGAGTGATTTTTTAAAATAGTTAGCCATAAAAATGTATAGATGGAAAATTTTTAAAATCTGTAACATTTATATTTAAGATGTATATAGGTGCACTAATTGAATTTTAGAGACACATTAATTGCATTTGGGAATAGAAAAAAAGGATGCATTAATTGAAAATGCACTAATCGGAGATGAGTTAATTGAGGGATTCCTATATATAGACTGGCTGAGGGATATCCAGCATGTTAATTATATCAAAGATAAAAGCCAGAAAATCCTTAGATGATATAAAGATTAGGTGAGGAAGGTATTTTAATGGATTGTTGAATGAGGAGTTTCCAAGAGAACAAGTGGAACATGAAATTTCTAATATGGGAATAATTAACAAAATGTCAGTACTTGAAGCAGAGACAGCCGTAAAGAAAGCGAAACCTCATAATCTTTTGGGCCAAATGGAGTCTTGGCAGAAGTTTTGAAGATAATGGAAAGACAATAATTTATTGGTTGGTTGAACTTTTTAATAGAATATTAAAAGAATGAAAGATGCCAGATTCTTAGAGACAAAGCTACTCGATACCAATTTATAAAAATAAAGGAGATATTCAAGATTATACAAACTACAGAGGTATCAAGCTCATGAGCCACACATTAAAGGTTGGGGAGAAAGTCATAGAAAAAAGAATTAGGATGTTTGGTTTTATTCCTGGAAGGTCAACAACTGAACCAGTTTTTTGCATATGACAACTAATGGAGAAGTATAGAGAAAGAAGAAAAGACTTGCACAATGATATTCATAGATCTTGAAATAGCATATGATAGAGTTCCAAGAGAAATGCTCTGGAGAGTGCTCCAATGAAAATCAGTTCCATTAAACTATATCTGCATCATTCAAGATATGTACAATGAGGCGGTAACATAAGAAGTTCCTGTGGTGACACTAAATATTTCTCAGTTAGAGTTGGGCTACACCATGGCTCTGCCCTTAGTCCATATTTATTTTCATTGATATTAGATGATCTTACTGAATTGATACGGGGAGAGGTGCCATGGTGTATGATGTTTGCAGACGATATAGTTTTGATTGAGCATACAAGAGAAACAGTTAATTCAAGATTGGAAGAGTGGAGGAAGGTCTTGGAATAACAGATTAAAATTGAGTAGGACAAAAACAGGATATATGGAGTGCTGTTTTAGTGGAGAAAGAAATGATGAAGAGAATATCTCAGTAATGATTGAAAATTATATTTTGGGGGGGAAAGAAGAGTTTAGGTATTTAGGTTCGGTGTTACAGAGAGATGGTGAGATCGAAGAAGATGTGACTGGTAGGATTAGCACTGGATGGTTAAAGTGGAGACAAGCCAGCACAACCGACAGCTACAGGTGATCTTGTAGTTTTGCAGCTTCTCTCAAGGAGATTAGAAATTTTATTAAGGGGAAGTAGAAAATAACCTGTTGTAGCAACTTTGAAATCTTGTCTCTGACTGACCAAATATAGGGAAGAATTACTGCTGCTCATCTGAAAACTTGTTTTCATGCTCATCTGGTTGTGGGGGAGGGAGTTGATGTAGGATTTTGTTGTTGACCAGTATTCTGTTATGGCCATTCTTTGGTGGGATGGAATTGAGGTAATCAAGCTCTTGGTTTCTTTCGTCTGTACTGCTGGAGATTTTATATGCTGTATCTCTTAGGGTTTGTATAATGCCCCCCCCTTTTTTTTTTTTTACAGTGATGAGATGTGGTGTGTGTGAGAATCATCTAGGTATAAGTTGGCTTCCTATAAACTGAGGAACTTTGTTTTCTTCAGATAACTCCACAAGCATGTTTAAAAATGGCAATGATCTGTTACTTTCTAATATTCAAAAGTCAATTTTATCTTAGGGTGAAAATTTTTTACGCATGAGACAAATTCTTGTAGTCAGTTAGTAGAGCTGCATCAGATGCAATATCAACAACATTATGTTGCCATGCTTTAGGTTGTGTTCCATGCTACTGTAAAGCTTTTTTCTCAAACCACTCTTTTCTTTCTGCAAAGATCGAGAGAATCACATTGCTAGTTTCTCTTCTGTTCAAAAAATTTAAATTCTTGAAATTTAAAGAAAGTATTGTTGATACAGTGCTTAAAAAGTTCCACAGTATCTGGTGGAAAGAAATTGTGGATTAAGATAGACTTAAGCATTGTATCAACAATACCTTTTTTTTTTTAAATTCCAAGGAGGATTTTTTGAATAGAAGGAACGACTATCATTGGGCTCCTCTTTATCTCTGATGCTAGCAAACTTATTCATGGTGTGATTTAAGGGGGGGGGGGGAATCTTAGAGCACCATGAAAGACATTAGTTGCGACTTCATTATGTTGTTGATATTTTCATCATTTGTCCCAGCTCTATTAACTTTGGCTACAAGAATTTGTCTTGTACCTAAACAATTTTCACTCCAAGATAAAATTTACTTTTGAATTAGAAAGCAACAGATCATTACCATTTTTAGACATGTGTAGAGGTATCTGAGCTGAAACACAAACTTCTGTTCACACTAAATCGTTGCCATACAGCTGCTGGTGGACTTAGGCAATTGTTTTCTATATGAAGCTATGTAGCAATGGCGGAGCCTTTGCGATGTAACATTGGAATTTTTTTTTAATTGTTTATAACAAAAATCAGAATTCATATAATTGAAGCATTTTAACAAGAGAGAGAACGATGTAGAGATGTTTTTGTTTTGAGTAGTTGAGCACTTTTAAAGTGCTATGGATCATCAGGTCAGGAAAATTTTCTGTACAGAGCAGAAACAGGTGCTGTGTAGCTATAAAAAAAAAAAAAAAAAAGAGGGAGTATTGATGATGAAGCAACTGTAGATGTCAGTTGCTTCATCATGAAGAACAAGAAACTGTGCTGGAAGCTGACATTAATATTCATTCATGAAATGGATAGCCAAAAAACTACAACTAATGATTTCCATAAGCCAAAAACTAAGCAGTTAACTAGAGCAAAATCAGCAAATACATTGCAGATTGCCAGCACTAAAATTGAAGATTAAATTAACACAAGTCACCCAAATCATTGCTGAACTGGCCTGCAATAAAGTGTTTTTTTTTTTTGTTTTTTTTTAAATTTTTTTTATTTTTAAGTGTGGCATTAGTTGACTAACAAAATGAAACAGACAGGACTAGAAGTTTGTCAATGATTGTTTCATTAGAAGGAAGGTAGAGCTTTTCTTAAAATTCTGACTGTGGGCAAAGTTGAATCCATCATGACCTGTTTAAAATGAAAATTCAGTCTGTTGAATATCATCACTCTGGGGTCAAAAATTTTTTTTAGAAGCAAAGGCATCATTCACCAGAATTGCATGGGGAGAGGGATGGAAGCAAATTCTCAGTACTGTGTGAAGACCTTGAGAAAGTTGAAACATCGATTTAATCATGTTCATTGCACGAAAAAGCTATTGCTTTTGCAAGATGATGTTGCAAGGCCACAGACAGCAGCTTTCATTTCCATGACTATCAAAGGGGGTCAGATTTGAATTTGTGGAACATCCTCCCTACAGCTGCACTTGGTGCCATTGATCAAAAACAAACTGTCTTTTATTTTTTCTTTCATTCTTTTTGGACAAGAGCTGTCACAGTGGAGATATTATTTTTGGAATATGCTCATGAAAACAGTGATTAAAAAGCAACGATTATATATTTAATCCCTGCTTTTGCCTCTCTCGATTTCTTTTAATTGGTTGCAATTGTTTTATTTAATGTATATGATTTTTATGAATTATTTTCACTATGGTTTACACTTACATCACTTTTCTTTTTTGGAAACAAATCATCCACCAAAAAGTTACTATACTACTTCATTTGGCATCATTGGCAAAGAATGATTTTGATATTTGAACCTTTTTTTGTAATCTTTACCAACAAAAGTTTGTAAACCTATGGTACATTAGTACCATAGGTGGGCTAAAGTATTTTGTTTTATTTTATATATTTTAATATTTTTAAAACATATTTATATTTTTAAACATAATCAGAAACCCAATTGTAGAGATCAAACATGAAACGTTTTCAAGTCACTTCAGATCTCCAATAATAATAATTAAGGCAGTGTCACACTGGGCAGTGAAATTTATCTTCGCCTAAAGACATTCACAAACATCTATGCCCACTGCAGGATTTGAGCTTTCAGGAGAGCAAGCAGGTACAAAATTTTGTACACATTATTATTTCACATTATTATTATTATTATTATTACTACTACAGTAATTTGCCATTTATCTGATCGCATCGGAAAAACAGTTAGCTGTTCTGATAACGGAAGGGTTGGATAAGTGAAGTACAATTACATGGTGTTGTAGTAGAAGTTGGTTGACATACAGGGTTGATTAATTGAAGGATTATTGTTTTGAAAGTCAGATAAATGGTAGATTACTGTATTATTTTGTCTCTATATATATTTAATTTTGAAAGGGACAACAGATCTAATATTTTTTTCATATATTATATTTTCTTAGCTTTATTATTTGTTATTAAAGTGAATTTTATTTTTTATTTATTTATTTTATTGTTAAAGATTGTTTACTCTTTTTTTTGCAAGGCTTTTATTCCTGAAATAACCATTCACGAACCTGATGCTGATATGAAATTTGAAGTAGAAACCCCTCCCAACACTCCTCCTAGCACAAATGATGGTCCACCTAGTTCTCCTTCTCAGTTGGATGCTTTATTTATGTCTACCTCTCCTGTTGTAACTATTCCTGTGGCATCTACAGTGAACACTATTCCACAGACTGTTACAGTCACTTCAAATCTGAAACTACAGCCTAATCCTGTTATTCCAGTTCAGAAGAATGGTGTTGTATCTAGTGGTAAGTGTGCTTGTTGCTTTCTTTTTAATTTGGAAGAACATTAAATGTTATGAATGTTTGGTCCTTATGAATCTTCCCATACATCAAGATATCAATAAAATAAAATCAGTAAAACATCAGTATTTTGAATAAAATACTTATACTGATGATTTACTGATGTAAAATATGCCTTACCAAAATCCAAGTCAACTGATGACCCTAACAACTCCTGTCTAGTATTGCTTTGCACTTCCTACAAATTTTTTGAAAGGATTATCCTCTCTAGGATTTCTTCAAAAATAGAAGCCAGTTTATTCAATGAATAGGCTGGTAGAAGTTGCTGTGACCAGGTATTGGCTCTCACAACCCATATAGATGCAGAATACCAAAAGGGTTTAAAAACAGGTACTACTTTCATAGACATAATCAACTTATGACACTGTATGGAAGAAGGGCTTAATGTATAGAACTGCCAAATAAATCAACTGTCAAAAAAAAAAAAAAAAAAAAACCTCTCCAATAGGAACATAAAGATTCATCTAAATTGACAAAAAAAGGCAGAACATTTATCCTACAGGATGAACTCCCACAAGGATCTGTCCTCACTTGAGATCTATTCAGTTTGTATACAAGCCCCCAACAAGGAGTTGAAAGTTTTATCTACACTGACAACAGAGCAATCGTCACCAAAAACTAATACCTTCCAAGGCAAGATCAGAGCTCACTGCAAAAATACTTCATAATCTGGGGGTTATCCCATAACCCCAGCAAAATTGTTTCAGCTTTCTACCTAAATAGCCATGAGGCTTACAGAAAACCAAACATAAACTTCTGCAACAGGATTCTAATACATTAAAGTAATCTTTTTTGCCTTGGTGTCACACTTCATGGCACCTCGCATACTGAGAACATTTGGAAAAAAAAACAACTGGAAAACTAAGTTTAAGATATCTGCCAGAAATAATATCTTACAAGCTCATAGGTAGAACTTGGGGTTGTAATGCTTCAACTTTTAGAACAGTAGCTCTGGCTCTTTTCTTCTCAGTTGTAGAATATTGCTCACTAGTTTGAAGCCAAAATCACCACACAACTTAACATAACAATGAGAACCATCTCTGGTACCATTAGGTCTACTTCTCTCCTATAGTTGTCTGCCCTTTTGACATCACTTCTCCATTCTTTAGAAGAGAAGCTACATCAAAGAAATAAATGAAATCCAAAATAACATCAATATTTCCATACATCAAGATATCTCCCCACCTTCATATGATATAAGGACTGGTGATGATGACTCTGGAACAAACTACAAATAAGTATCTGATCAAAGATCCAGTTGTCCAACCTCCAGGATTTGATTTACCTCTAAATCTCTGGAGCCAGCTAAACAAATTTAAAACTGGACAACTGCTGTATCCACTTATTACATCAGTAAGAAATTTCGCAGTCATCCTTTTGCTCATGTAGCACTATGCATATCACTGATAAGTGGCTCATGCACTCCTTCTCTGGAGGCTTCAGGAACTTGCACTTACTCTCAGATAGTGCTAATGACTGGTTAACTGCCAGCCTATATATGGTTTTGCTTGTTAATTTCTTGTATTTTATCCATACAATAAATAAATCAGTTTCCTGATATGTACCCTCAAGGGATGTACAAGTTACTAGGATAGCACAACATGAAAAGTTTAATAATTGAAAATGGTGATTTGTTACAATTCCCAATGTTTAGGTACTTTTACATGTTGCTTTGCTTTCTTATATTTTTCTCTGTATTTTCTTGGAGCACATTCTGACGTTTTAGCTAGTAACTTCAATAAACGTTTTTCATTTTCATGACTGTTTCTTTAACTTCTTGAGTCCTCCATAGAGTGTATGGATTTTTTCTATCCTTACAGACAACTTCACTGCATGCCTCTCTAGCTGAATTAAGCAAATCAAACTTGGAAACTGCTACTGAGCCTCCAAGGTTTGATTATTGTTTTAAAACACTTTCATTTTTCTCCAGTAATATTTACATATTGCATAATTGAGTTTATGGTTACCTCTGAAAACCTTGACTTTGGTTCTTTTTAAAACTTTCGTACATATTTTTCTTTTCAGTAAGATTCATTTTTATTCTGCTCAATACTAAATATGATTGCTTCCTGTATCACACCTTCTGTATTCAAAACACCTCTTGTGTTTTGAATGAGTTATTCACAGAGATATCTTCGTGTGAATAACTATCAATGAAACTTTCGTTCTCTCCATTTGAATTTGTGCAAATTTTTATGTTGGAACATGGTATTAGTGATGACTAGTCCATTTCCTGAACGAAATTACAGTGGGTAGTTATTATCTTTATTCTTTTCTCCAAATTTTCCAACACATTTCTATATGTCTGTTATTCATTTCATGCTCTGCCATTTAGATTTCCAACAAGAACCACAACTTTTTCTTTATGATAGCCGTCTTTTATAATGACTTTGAAAAATTCCTCTGCTTCTTCTTTCACAGAACTTTCTTTTGTCCTGTAGACGTAAATGTCGCTGTCCAGTTCTCTTCAAAATATCTTTACACTTTAACATGAATTGCTGGTTTCTTGTTTTTGTACAATATGAATCTATTTCAATTCATATAAAATGACCTCTGTGTACAGCCTTACATTGCACTTAATGATATTGGATTCCTTTCACTGTGCACTAAGCTTCACTGCTTGCCTTTTATTTCACTATTTTAATATCAGTTACTGTTTGAACAGTTGTAAGTAGCTGTTCGAACTGCTTTATTTTTTAACTTAGCTATAGCATTCTTGTCCATGTTAATGCTGTTTCAAACATCTGGGTTATAAAGTGAATTGTAACATGGTTATAATTTTGAGCCTTTTCTATGCCATTTTTGTGTCAACTAAATTTCTGTTTTGCTAATCTTTTGCCTTCAGCTCAATCTAAATGATCAAGTACTTGCTTTGCTTGGCATTAATCACATATGTTAAAACATTTATTTTAATGCATAATTGTTGTTTAATGTACATTAGCATCAAACTAACATCATTGGAACAAAGAACAGCACGACATAAGTAAATGGTAAAATGACCATTAGAGGTCTCTCTCCAACAACAGTTTTGCATACTGCTTGAGCTATTATATTGTTTTTCTAATGAATATGCGAATATTCATTACTAAAAAAAGAAGTAATTTTGCATTCATGTAAAATTACTACTGTAATCTATCTATATATATATATAATCTATCTATATATATTATATACACACAGTTAATCCCTGAATAATACTGGTCCTCTTATACACAGATTTTTTTTAATCAATATATTGGAAAATGTTTTGGAAATTTGCAACAATTTGAAAAAACTTGCTGACAAACCTCATAACCTGAAAATTAAGAAAAAGTTAGGTATGTCATGAATGCATGAAATATATGTAGATACTAGTTCCATTTTATCATATACTACCATAAAATATACACAAGTCTATTATAAAAAGTTCAAATTTATCAAAATTTACACACATACTTACAGACCATACATGTCGCCATTTGCAGTTGAGAGAAACATAAACTTAAAGATGCAGTATGAATCATAACTGCATAAAATTAACTTATTAATTAGTTAGTTATAATTAATTGATTAATTATCATAAATTAATTTTTATAACAATTCATTCATTAGTGTGTAAGCTAGGCTACTGTGAAGCAAAGTATTTGGTTACACTAGGCTACCATAAAGTATTGATTACACTAGGCTACCATAAAGCAATTGTATTATTGCTTCATTATCAATGCATGAATCTTTATATCAGTAAACAAATACGAATTTCTTTTCACATTATCTTTTCATTTTTGATGTCTAGTGCTAGTAATACGTATAACATCTACAGTGTTTTGCATCATATAAGACAATATTGATGTAGGTACTGACAGACAGACGATTTATCTTGTAAACAGACGAATCAAACTTATGGTATCGATAAACATAGTACAGCACTATAAACGTATTTTCTAAATAATATTTTCTTTTCTCTGGCTTACTTTATTGTAAGAATACAGTGTATAATATATATAACATACAAAATATGTGTTAATCAACTGTTTATGTTATTGATAAGGCTTCTGGATAACAGTAGGCTATTAGTAGTTAAGTTTTTGGGTCAAAAGTTATAAGTGGATTTCGGACTGCACAGAGGGTCAGTGCCCCTAATCCCCACGTTGTTCAAGGTTCAACTGCATGTGTGTGTGTGTGTGTGTTACAGTAGTAATCATTTTGCCACAATGGATTATCATCATCAAATTCCTGATATTTACCCTCAAGGGGTGTACAGGATACAACATGAAAAATTTACATTATTACTAACTTCCTACCTACAATTTTCTGCCAAATCAATCTGTTACCTGTCAAAGCTATAACATTGTCAACATTATCTTATATTTATATATCTATCTTCTAAGGCACTTTTTACCATATCAATCCACCTATATCTTGGTCTTGCTCTGGGTCTTTTTCCTGCCAACCTGGCAGAGAACACTGGTTTGGCTAATCTTCCCTCGCCCATTCTGCTTAAGTGACCATACCACCTGAGATTAGCTCTTCTAACGCATTCCTGGATGCTGACAATGTCAAGTTCTTTCCTAATATCCTCTTTTTTAATATGATATTGCCATTGATGCCATCTGTTCAATTCCCTAATCTTTCTGAGGACTCTCATATCTGCAGTTTCTAGTCTTTGGCCAAGTGTTTTACTTCTGACTCTTCTCTCAGATCCATAAGTTAAAATTGGTTTGAACACTGTCTTGTATACAGCTAATTTAGTGTTTTGACTAATTTCTCTCTTATTCCATATAAATTTATTCAGTTGACTTCCTACCATGCCAGCTTTGTTGATTCTGTTGTCTATTTCAATTTAACATCTTCACTAAAAATCGTGCCTAAGTAGCTGAAATGTTTTACTTGTTCTATAGGTTCACCATTCACAATGCAGCTGATATTTTCAACGCTTCTGCCTATTTTCATTATCTTTGTCTTATTATTGCTGACCTGCATACCATATCTATCACAACAGTTATTCAGTTAAGTCAGGGAATCTTGCAGACTTGTAGCAGATTTATTTAGAAGTATAACATCATCTGCATAAAGCAAGGAGCTGACATTAACATCTCCAATTTTGATATGAGGTTTAATACCACTTTCCTTCATAATGTAATCCATATAGATAATGAATAACAGAGGTGATAATGTGATTCCTTGTCTCACATCAGATTTAACATTAAACCATCTTCCTCTACTTCCTTCAATTCTAACTGCTGACTTACAACTCAAAAGACTAAGTATTGCTTGATATAATGATCCACTGACACTATACAACTGTAGCATTTTGAACGGATTCTCTCTTGGCACCTTGTCATATGCTTTTTCCAGATCGACAAAACTTAAATACAGATCTTTGTTATATTCCCATGACTTTTATCTATTTGTCATAAAGTGAATATCTGGTCCTGACAGCCTCTATTTGGCCTGAGTTCCTCACCAAGCTTCTCTTCCACAATCCTTCTCAACCGTTTCTCAAGTATACTGCCATAAATCTTGCCAGGAACAGTTAGTAGGGAAATACCTCTGTAATTCTCACAATCAGCTTTATTTCCCTTTTTATATATGGATACTATGAGAGCTCTATTCCAATCATCTGGAATTTGTCCTTCTGTCCATGCCCTCTGAACTATGCAGTGTAGCCACTGTAAAACTTTTATACCTTCATACTTGAGCATTTCTGATCTAATATCATCTACTCCAGCTGCCTTTCCACATTTCAGACTTTTGATGGCTTTTTCTATTTCAAGCATGGATATGTATTCCTGATTGCATGCCTGGTCAGCGTTTTTTATCACTGTGCTGTCATCACTGCTAGTTTCATTTAGCAATTTTTCGAAGTAATTACTCCATACTTCGAGGATGTCTTTTTCTCCAGTTTTCACATCACCTTTATCATCTCTAATTCCTTTTATAGCACTCTTTTCTTCATTTCTGAGCTTCTTCAACAACCTCCAGAATATCTTAGCACCTTCTTGATATTTATTTTCTGTGTACTTGCCAAAGTCAACCCATGACTTTTGTTTAGCTAGTTTTACACACTGCTTAGCTTTCTTACATTTGTCTCTGTATTCTCTAAGAACACAAGCTGACTTATTTACCAGGAACTTTTGATATAGCTTTCTTCTTTTCCTTCACTGCCTCTTTAACTTCCTGTGTCCACTAGGGAGTTCTGATTTTTCTATCCTTGCAGACAACCTCACCACATGCCTCTCTGGCAGAATCAATCAATGTTTTCTTTAGAGCTTGCCAATGAATCTCCAAGGTTTGATTCCTGTTCTCAAACTCTTTCATTTTTTCTTGAATAATGTTTGCGTATTTAGTCTACAGTTCACATCTGAGAGCTGCTCAACTTTAATTCGTTTTAAAACTTTTTTACATGTTCTTCTTTTCAATATGAAATTCAATTTTATCATGCTGAAGACTAAATGGTGATCGCTTCCAATTTCAAATCCTCTGTACACTCTAGTGTCCTGCACCAGGGAGAAAGCATCACTATCAACAATAACATAGTCAATGAGACTTTTCTTATTCCTTGCCTCTTCTCTCCATGTGAATTTGTGCACATTTTTATGTTGGAACATGGTGTTAGTAATAACCAGTCCATGTCCTGAGCATAAATCCAACAAATATTTGCCCAATGGATTAGGCATTACTAACACCATTTTCCAATATAAAGATGTGCATAATTCACATGAAGAGAACACATCAAAATGAAGTGTTATCGATGTTGATAGTGATATCATCAGAGTAGTTCAAGATATAAGAGTATATGGGTAATTTGAAATAGAAAATCATTCTCATTTAGTTATGAGCAGGATAAAAATGAGTATTATGTTGGAATGAAAAATATGTATGAAAGTTTCAAAAAGAAAGCTGTGAACCATTGGTGCACAGCTTTCAGAAGTGAGCTGTAAACCAAATCATACAAATATTATTACTGAAAAATGAACATACTTGAAAACAGGAACAAACCTTGAGACTTATTGGCAAATTTGTAGAAAACATTGATCAGCTCATTCAGAAAATTGTGGACTCCAAGGATAGGAAAATCTACTTAGTGGACTCAAGAAGATAAAAAGAGCAGGCCTTTTGAAGAGAAAAGTCATATTGAAAGTAATTTCTGACAGACAAAGAGAGCATGTGTCCTTAGAGAAGACAAAAAAAAAAAGTAATCCATGTGTAAAAATCACATGAAGACTTGAGGAAGAAAAATGCTTAGGAATGAGCAGAGTTCTTTGGAAAAAAGATAATTAAAACTGAAGATATTTTCTATTTCTAGAATAATTGCTAAATGACATAACCAGTGCTAGAACTGTTTAAAAAATATTCAAAGAAATGCATTCAGGAATACCTAGCAATACTTGAATAAATTCGTCAAACTTGAAATGTAGAAATGCAGTTGGAGTAGGTTATATTCAACCAGTTGTTTATTATAATTCCTCCACATGAGTTGTAACACCTATATGATGGAACAAAAGGATAACTCGGTTAATGAGTGTTTGAAGAAATGGAGGTGTAATAATAATATCAAAAAATATGGTATGGAGAAGGATAGTCCAAAGAACAGGTGTAGATGAATGAAAGCTAAGGATGTTTTCACATATTCGAAGAATGTGGTGATCAGTTTGGTGGAGCAGCATCCATGAAAATGCTAGAGATAGAGAGGTAATGCTCAAATATTGAGGTATAAGTTTTGCAGTGGCTACACTGCATAATTCAAAATCCTGGTCAGAAGGTTGAGCTCTAGATGGAATAGAACTCGATGTTCATGGAAAAAAGGAAAATAAAATTTGAACATTGAGTACAGATAACTTTTTTTACTGAATGTTCCAGATAAAATTTTATGCAAGCATACTTGAGAAAAAACTAAGAAAAAAAAAAAACAACCCTGGATAAGAACCAGCTGAGTTGAGGCTAGTAGCAGCTAGTCAGAACTAGATTTTTATTTTAAGAAAAATAATTGAGAAATCATGTGAATGCAATGAGGATCTGTGTTTACATTGTATAGATCGAGAAAAGGCATTATGACCAAGAGAAAACCTGTTCAAAATTCTATAATTATATGATGTAAATCAAACATTATACAGAGCACTTCTCATAGAAAGGCTTAGACGTTGGTTATACATGCTTATTAAATTACTTAAGGAATTTACAACGTACAATTGATATAAATTAAAATTAAACTTTAATCTATATTCCAATATTTTGGCAACGTCCCGTTGCCATTTTCATAGGAACTTAAAGTAAAGACACATGCATGCAGGCACTACACAGAGTAACTGAGGACAAAGCAGGAAGCTGTTGTTTCTCCTAAAAGTCTTGATGGTTCCCCCTAGTGGGCTATGTAAGTATTCTCAGCCATTGGACTGATGGCCTTCTGATGTAAGTCTCCCAAATTTGGGACAGTCTCATGCAACCAAATTTGTTGCGGTTTGGCATGTTTCTTAGGGCTGAGGCTGATTCCATGAATAGCCTTTCAAATTTGAATTTACTACAATGTATAACCATGGCTTTCTTCCACCATATTCTGTGGCGTGTCTCCAGAGCATGGTCTGCAAGACCAGAGTGGCTGTACTGGTGAAAACGGATGTAGTCCTTGTGTTCTGATATTCTCTGTCCTGCCTGTTTGGCCAAAATAGGACAGCTTACAGCTGCAAGGGACCTGGTATACACCTAGGTCTAAGGGAGGAGGTTGGTCTTTAGTGGAGCGGATAAGGGACTCCAATTTTTTATATGGTCTGTAACAAGAGGTCATGTTATGTTTTTTTTAGGATTTTGGTAATTTTTTCCGAGGTGCCTATATTTATATTTAGGCTTCAGCTGAGTTGACATAATTATACAGAATTCAAAGAAACAGTTGTGAAAGTTTCAAAGATTAAATAAATTAAAAATTTAACAGCAACAACAACAAAAATTCTAATGCAGTGAAGAGAATGTAAAGGAGAGTGTTAAAAATAATGATATCAGGATTATGGACTACTGATTATGAAGACAAATTGAGAATTTGTAGACTACAGACAATAGCAAACGGGAGATAGATTGTGATATGATTGAGACTTACCTCACTTCCGAAAGAATAATACAGGATTTCACTAGATGGAATTTTTCATTTTATGCAGGGTGGGGGAAATGATGAGAGGGAATCCTTGGAAGTTGAGAATAAATGGTGTCAAGAAGGGGGTGAGAACTAGATTTTTCTCTCATAGAATGGTACATGATTGGAATGGATTGTCATTGGATATAGTGTGTGCAAGTAGTGTGAATGAATTTAAGAACAGGTATGACAGCTGGTGCAGGTAGTCTGTGGTGTCCCTTGATGAGTCCCTGACTCCCTGGAGGTCTCTCTTAATAATAATAATCACTTCCTAAAACTTGGAGATTGGCATACAGTCTGAGTGGAAGATTCAGATGATTTCATAGCTTTTCACGTGTTTCAAGGAAAAGACGATCAAATTTGAACCTACTGGAATGAAGAATCTTTGTCTGGTTCCAGAGAACTCTGTGCCTGGTGTTAACAGCATGAGAAACAAGGCTGGACTTATCTGATTCCAAAAATGCAGTATTGTCTTGATGTTTGAACGTAGCTACCACAATCTTTCTCCCTTACAATGTCCATGTTACATCGAATGAAATATATTGGAATTTTTGAATAAAATTCTATATGTTTCTCCACATGTAAGCAGTATAAGTATCTATAAAGATGTGTAGTACACGTTTTCTTAAAATGTTTGAAATAATTTAAAGATTAACTGCATTTACTTTTTTAAATTTTATATATATATATATATATATATAGACATCTTAAAATTATATATTTTTTGAATAAAAACAATCGAAAGTAATTGTTTTCTCTATTTAGCTCCCAGCCAACCATTAGTGTTGACACCTGAACAGTTTGCCAAACTCACAGCAGAAGGCTTGTTGAAATTTAAACCATCAGTCCAGATAACGCACAACATTTCTACAGAATCTTCTATGAAGCATACAGCCATAACTTCAAAGGAAGCTGCAAAACATGTTATTCAGAAAGTTCCTCTTTCAAGCTCAAATAAAACTTGCATACAGAGATTACTACCTACCAATCATTCGCTGGATGTATGTTAATCTTTATAGCTATATACATTTACATGTGTGAATGTCTTTAATGAATGAATGAATGAGTGAGCCTTCAATGAGTGGCTGATTTTCTTATAAACTGTTAGTTAAATTAATGCAGAGATTTATTCAGTTAGTCATCTGTTATTGAACATCATCATCTACCATCAAAATGGGGAAATATTAGCTGAATGAGCAGATTAACACTGTCTTCACTTTGCTTTGATGCCAAGGAAAAAGGCACTTTTAAATCAAGAGCCTTGAATAAGGAATATAACCCAGATTTGACATCGTTTCCACTGATAGTGAAAATCAGTCTCTACAGACTTTCAAACGTATTCTTGAGGTTTTCCAAATAGCCAGTTACATCTCCCATCTTTATGGAAGTAGGAGCCCAAATTCCAGTGATAACATCATTTCCTAGACCAAGATGGAATTTCTAAAAAGTTGACTGGGAAAACTTCACTGCAGATCTAGATGCATGGCTTAGAAGAATTCCCATAACTTACAAAAACTATACATGGTTCACTGGAGTAGTTATAGCGGTGGCAAAAATACACATTCCTCAAGGCTACCGAAAATAGTACGTGCCTGGATGGACCGATGAGAGCGAATCTCTGTATCGGGAATAGGAGAACTGCTGCATAGTCTCAATGCTGTTCGTAGGGAAAAGTGGATCCAAATAACTGAAAACATAGATTTCAAACACTCTAGTAGAAAAGCCTGGTCACTACTTAAAAAGCTTGGTTCAAGCCCCTCTGTACCAAAGAAATCTCCTCTTGTCAATCCAAATCAGATAGCTGCTCATATTGTTTCACTTTCTAGAGCTCTGATAGATAAAGAACATACTAAAGAGGTAAAATGTGAACTAATGGCTATGAAGTCTGTAACTCAAAAAAATCAACAATTCTCTTTTCCTTTTTCCCGTGAGGAAATATCCTCGGCGTTTAAAAATATCAAAATGGAGAAGGCTCCTGGATTTGACAGTATTCGTAATGAATTCCTGATGCACTGTGGGCCTTATGCAAGATCGTGGCTGGCTAAGTTCTTTAACGATATACTTGAAAGTGGCTGCATCCTAAAGAATTTGAAAGGACAGAAATCATTACTGTGTTAAAACCAGGTAAGCCAGCAGACAGAAGTGAAAGGTATTGCTCCATAGCCCTTTTAAGTGCAACCTACAAATTGTTGGAGAGAGTAATATTGAATAGGATCAGTGATAAAATTTTGGAACATGTTCCAATAGAACAAGCAGGGTTCAGAAGAGATTTCAGCTGCACAGATCAAGTTCTCAGCTTAACAACCTACATTGAAGCAGGATTTCAAAGATACCTGAAGACTACTGCAATCTTTATTGACTTAACAATGGCTTACAATACTATTTGGAGGGAGGGACTCATACATAAATTTCTTAAGGTCATCCCATGTAAAATATTGGGTCATCTCCTGAACACCTTACTGTGTGATCGATATTTCAAGGTAGTCACCGGAGGAAGCATCAGTAAACAGAGAGTGCTTGAGAATGGATTACCTCAGGGCTCGATGTTCGCACCACTGCTTTTTAGCCTTTACATCGCAGATATTCCTGAAACAGCTAGAAGGAAGTTTGTTTATGCAGATGATCTAGCTTTGGCAATTAGTGACAAGTCTATAAAAAGAACTGAAGAAATGTTGACAAATGATCTGTCGACTTTATGGCAGTTCTATAAAAAATGGAGATTAACACCAAATTCTGATAAAACTTAATGTTCTTGCTTTCACCTCAATAATAGACTTGTAAATCAAAAAAAAACAGAGATATATGCTGATGGAACATTAATTTCATTTAATCCGACACCTAAATATCTGGGAATAACTCTTGATAGAACTCTGTCATATAAACAGCATATCGCTGCTAAAGTTCACACCAGAAATAACATAATTCAGAAGCTTTGTAGTACTGTATGGGGATCAAGTGCCACAACTCTGTGGTGCACTGCCATGGGTCTAGTTTACAGTGTGCAGCAGAGTATGGTACTCCTGTCTGGCTCAATAGTTACCATGTCAATAAACTAGATGCTCAACTTAACTCCACTCTGCGTTTAATAATGGGTTGCATTAGGAGTACATCCTTACAATGGCTCTCCACTTTGAGCCATATTGCTCCTCTGGAACTGCAATGAGAGGAAGCCTTGCTTCGTGAATATAAAAGAATTTTAAATAACCAAAACCTCCCAATACATGAATTTATTCCAAATGCTCGTGGCTGGCTAAGTGGAGTTTGTAATTACATAAACATCTTCCAAAACCCATCTGGATTTGACCTGCCCAGGAATATATGGATGACAGCTAACAGGATTCGTACAGGCCATGGTGTATGTGGAGACTTACTTTCAAAGTGGGGTAAGATACCAAATCCCCATTGTTCCTGTGGAGCCGAGACCCAAACCATTTGCCATATAGTACAGGAATGTGAGCTGACGGCATAGCCAGGAGACTTTAAGAATATCTTTGACTTATCCCCAGAGGCAATCAGCTGGATTAAAAACCTAAATGTTAAAATATGATTAATCTTCTGTCTGATGCTTGTCATAAATTTCATATTTGTATTTGCCTGAATGTAGATGTTTTACTTTTTTTTTATTCCTATTATCATATATGTGTGTATCTTATCTATATGTATTTTATCTTATTTCTTTTAACCATGTGTACAAGCCATATGATAAATAAATAAATCATCTGCCATGCTGATATCAACAAATTATTAGTGATAAACAAATTATTAGTGATATCCATCTTACTTAGGAAGAACTAAATGTTTTCTCTACAAAAATAAAAATAAAGTCAATTTTACCATCACTCTCCTATTCTAATAGGAGAATGATGGTAAAACCTAAACAAACTTTTAGGTGATGTCATCAGGTGAGATGCATAATTCAGAAAGAAATAGGAATAAGTTATATAGGATATTTGGATTTTGAAAAGGCCTTTGATTAATTGTCACATGACAGGCTGTTAATTAAATTGGAACAGATGGGGTTGAATAGTAGATTACTGCACTTGATTGGTATCAACAAGTTTTGTATGGGGGCATGATATCCCAGAAGAGGAAAGTTACTAATTGTCTGTCCTAGTAGTCTGTTTTGAGGCTATTGTTGTTTAACTTGTATGTTAATGATACTGGGAAAGGTTTCAATGGTGATATGCAATTGGTAGATGATGCCAAGTTGGGAAGAACTATTAGAAATAGAACAGATGTTATATTCCTGCAAGAGGACTTGAATAGACTTGGTGAATGGGGTTGCCAGTTCAGTATTGAAAATTGCAAGATTTTAAAATTCAAAAAGCAAAGACAGGACCCAGAATTCAAGATTGATGGGAGATATCTTAGAGGAGGTGGAGTAGATGATAGATCTGAGGGTGACAGTGGATAGGGAACTAAAATTTCATAGGCATTTTCTAAAATTGTGAGGGTAAACAACCAGTTGTGGTAATCAGCAGAGAGCACTGATATATAGAAGTAAGGATGTTTTGATTCCATTGTATAAGACTTTAATCAGGCTGCATATAGATTACTGTGCACTGTTTTGTCACCTGCTTTTCAAAAAATATACAGAGATATTGGAAAGGATCCACAGACAGTTGACTAAGGTGGTTGCTGGTCTCTGAAGACAGGTTAAGGGATTTCAAATTGCAATGTCTAGTAGACAGGAAGGGAGGGGGGATGATGATTTGATACACGTAAGTTGGTAAAGGTTTTTACTAGATAAATAAAGGATTTCCATAGAATGGTTGAAGACAGGGGAGAACAAGAGGCCATCCCTGGAAGCTTTATAAAGAAGGGTGTAAGCATAGTGGGGAGGAGAGGGATGTGAGATCAGGTTTTATGCATGGAGAGTGGTGGATGATTGGAATGCATTGCCTCAGAGCATGGGGATAGTGAATGTATTTAAGGTATGGCATGATAAATTGTACATATGAGAGTGGGACCTCCTTCAATGATGTTTTTTTTTTTGACTCCATGGAGGTCTGAGAATAATAATAATTCATGCACATTTTTATGTTGAGAAATATGGTGTTAAGAGCATTAAAGCTTAAGTGCTGGGAGAAACTCATATTAGAGGGTTAATTGAGTGAAACAGCACTGAGAAAGGATTAAAATATTATTTGATTCTTCCATTATTTCATCTCAATCACTGAGACACAGGCAGAGAGTACAATATGAGACTTGTAACATGCCACAAAGACAACATACAACTAAGTGAAATGCATGGATGAAAGAATATTCCTAACTAGATGAGGCACCTGTTTGCAGCCTTCCCATATTTTGGGGAGGTTATGCTGATTTCTGAGAGCAGCTGCAGATTCCAAAAATCATCTTTCTCTTTTAAATTTACTGTGATGGAGCATGGTGGTCTTTTTCCAATTGATTCTATGAGTCATATCTAAAGCATGATTTGCAAGGCTCAATTGATCATAGTCATGACTGCAAATGTATTTTTGTGTTCTCCCATGTGGATGTTGGCTGATCTTCCTGTCTGTAAATAGTAGGCCATCTTGCAGGAACATGGCACTTTATATACTCCAGGCAGAGAGAGGGGAGGGAGTTGATCTTTAGTGGAACGTATAAGGTCAGCAGGGCCTTGAAAGCCATGCAGAGATTGTATTTCCTTAGAGACTGGCTATTTTTTCTGAAGTGCCTCAGACATAGGGGATGATGATATCATTACTAAAATCTTTCTGAAGAGAAGGTTGAGGAAATTGGCAAGGGGGAGGATGAGAGGAGAGAACCCATAGAGGTACCATATCTTCTATCTGTTTATAAATTTTGTGCTTCCAAGAAAAATATCCAGAATGGATTAACAAATAAAAAGAGATCAGTAATGTCAGGAGGAAAATCTTTATAAGTGATAAAGTTTCATTTAAGGGAATGTTGATGAACAGTGAGGTGATATCAAAGCTAACCAAAATATCTGTATTATTTTAACATTAAATTATCGAAGTTTTAAAATAGAATTTTTTACACAGGAAGTTGTATGACAAGTGCAGGAGGGAGTAAGAGAGTTTGCTGTTTTGTTAATATATAGCATGGGGAATTTGTAGCATCTACAGTAGTGAACAAATTAAGCTGAACAAGCTGAATTTTTGTGATGTGTTTAGTTCACTATTTTGGTTGAGTGTTGCATTTTTAACTGTTTCTACTATGTTTATTAATTAGTGTTTTGCATTTTTAATAATGTAAACATGTTGAGATTCGTAGAGTTTTATTCATTTTGTGTAGCTATAAAATGGATACATGTCCAAGAAAACCTTCACATGTACTCTTTCTCAGTACACATCCATGACTCAAAGACAAATTGCCAGTGAGTGCGGTGTTGGTTTGGGTAGTATTAATGCAAATTTAAAGAGGTTTAGGGAGGCAGGTACCTTTTCTCCTGACAGAAAAGGAAAATGGGGACGAAAAAGGAAAACTACATTTATTCAAGATCATTTACTAGTTAAGAAAAGCAAAATGAATCCAAGATTGTCTGCTGTAGACTTAAATAGAGACTTGGCAGCTAGTGTGATTAATGTTTTTGACATGACAGTCTATCAGAGATTGTTGGAAGCAGGAAGGATTGCCCACAGACCAAAAAATAAACAATTGTTGATGAAGGCTATACAGGAAAAGAGGCTCCACTCAGCAAAAGAGTACAAAGATTGTACTGTTGAGAAGTGGAAGGTCATATTCTCAGATGAAAGCCATTTCTTTGTCCAATGAGTGCAAGTACCCTATGTTCGTAAATTAGCAGCTGAGAAGACTTCTCTCAACCACTTTCAACAATCCCCTAAACACCCAGCTAAAAAAGATGTACTGGGGTTGTTTTACACATGACAGTCTGGGATCACTTATGCCTGTTGATGGTATGATGAAAAGTCATGAATATGTAAAAAAATATTGGGAAAAAGAGTGGTCCCACAGATTCAGAACAACAAACAACTCATCTTCTAACAGGATCTCGCTCCATGCCACACTTCAAAAAAAAAAAAAAAAAAAAGAAGTGAAGGAATTCCTCAAAAATCACAACATCTAATTGCTTCAGTGGGCAGATAATTCTGATATTAACCTAATAGAAATTTGTCGGCCATAGTGAAAAAGAGACTTGGAAAATTAAATTGTGATACAAAGGATATCTTAATACAATCCATTATAAAAGTGTGGTTTTGAGATGCAGAAATAAGAAAAATGTGTTCTATGTTAGTAGAGTCCATGCCAAAGCAAATTAGTGAACTTATTAGGAACAGAGTAGCACATATAAATTATTAGGTCAAGTTGGAGTTTAATTTTTGTACTTATTTTCTTGCGAAATTAAAATTTTTCTTTAAAACATGAGTGTTTGGATTAATTTGTTCGTTATGTGTGAGTGTTTGGATTAATTTGTACTGAAGAGTTTCAGTTTTTTTGTGATTTCAGAAAGCCACGAAGAAACATTTTTAAGCAGAGTTTACTATGGAAATCTGGGAAAAGACATAAGTATAATGAAAGTGATAAAATTATTAAAAAAACAAAACATGATTGATTTCAGTATAGACAGTGAATTGCTTGCTTCGGTTTGTCTTATTTATATCATTCATTCAACACTCACAACAATTTTACAAGACAAAAAATTGGTGATTATACTCATAATGAAGAATCTGTTCATCCTACAACTCATTTTTAGAAATAACTAGTCTAGTTATTTCTAAAAATGAGATATTTGAAGAAATTGAATGTTTTTTAATATTTTTTATTCAGAATCAAAATAGAACAAACCAGTGCTTGAGCACTGAATTCAAGATAAAGCTAGAAGTCCTTTTTCAGTACATTAAAATGCAATGGGAGAAACAGCAGATGATTCTGCTGATTTTAAGGCTTGTGCTTGGATGGCTTGCTAAATTAAAGAAAAGGATAAATATGAAAAAAGCTTTCTTCATCTGGCAAGTCTGCAAGTGCTTATGCTTATCTGATCATGATGCAGAGAATTTTCTTTGATGTCAAAAATTATTAAAAAGGAAAGCCACTATTCCCGTCAAATTTCAATGTTGATGAAACTAACCTTTTCTAGAAAAAAAATGTCATCAGACTTTTATTGCAACTGAGGAGACAAAAGTTCCAGAGTTTAAAATATCAAATTTAACCTTGCTACTTGATGAAATGCTTCGGGAGACTGTAAACTGAAGCTTCTTGCAGTTTACCACTCTGAAAACCCAAGGGGTTTCAAGGACATTGACAAGGCAACATTTTTGGTTATTTGGAGTTCTAATAAAAAAATCATAGGATATCTGTACTATGAATGGTTTTGTAAACCACTTTGTTCCAGCTATCAAAACATATTGCAGTGAGGATTATTTAGCATTTAATTTTTTTTTTTTTTTTTTGCTACTTGTTAATACACCAGGTCATTTCACAACATTAACCAACTTAAATATTAAATGTAAAAGTTCCATCATCTTACTGCAGCCTATGGACAAATGACTATAGCCTTCAGACATTTATGTTTTACAGTTAGCTAACCAGTAGTAGCTTCAGTACTGAGAACTGTGACCCTGAAAGACTTTAAAAAAAGATATGATATCTTAGAAGCAATCAAAACATTGATTATCATGAAAAATAAAGTCAACAACAATGAGTTGTTATTGGAGAAATTTGTGCCCACAGTTTGTTTCCAGTTCACAGGATTCTGAAGAAACTAAAGAGCAAATCACACAAAGTTGTAGAAATGGGATTCAGGTTGCACTTGAAAATGGATGTTTCAAATATAGAAGTTAATTGTATCTCATTCAGTTAAACTGACAGATGATGAAATGCAGAAGGAACTCAGAGAAGTTGCAGCAGATGACAATGAAAATAGTATGAATCTTCCTCAAAAGGTTTTGACAGTCAAACTTCTTGCAGATTTTTTAATCAAATTGAAGTAGCTTTAAAAGCACCACAAGATAATAACCCAAATGTTGAAAGAAGTTCTTCATGCTGCACAAGTTGGACTTTACAAACAAGTGCATGAAGAAATGAAAAAAAGAAAAAAGTCTCTTGAGACTTCCCTAATGAAAGTATATCTTATGAAAAAAGTAAATTCATCTTACAAACACATTTCAAGAAATGCTTTGTAAGTTAGGGATTTGCCTGTATTTGAAATCGTTACAAAAATTCTTCAAGCCACTCCAATTGTTATTTCACTTGATGTTTTTGTAGAAACACAGTGTGCTAAAAAAATGTGTTGAAATTATATATGTAATAAATAATAAATGTAATAAAATTTAAAGTTAATAGAATGAAATTTGGGATTTTGGTTGTACACAAGATATCCATGTAATTTTATTTTGGTTTTGATTTGATTATTTTTATTGGCAAAAATCTTTGAATTGATATTAATAATTCTGCACCAACTTGATGGTATTTAATGAAATTTGGTATTTGGATATTTACTGTGTTAATTTGTTGAGTAATTACAGGTTTTGTTTTTAATTGCAACTTTTTAGCGATAAAATTAGGGAAAGCGGTTATGTTTAGAGTACATAAGCGAAAAACAGGTCATAATTTAATCAAATACATTTACAACTTTCACACACACCCATTGGATTTTTGAAAAACTCCCGTCAATTATATTCTTTGATTAATGTTATGATATAATATTTCTTACAAAAACACCAGAAATATTTATCAATTAAAATTTCAATTCTGTATTACATGTAAACATTTATAAAACCTTTCACCTATACTTTATCTATAGATTACGAGCTGTAATTTTGGTTGTTAAAATCAGTCTTGAGTTCAAGATTGATTGATGAAAATTTAGTTACTTTTATTTATTTAATTTTTTTAATTATAATTCAGTTATTATTGGCAAAGCATTTTATAGTGATAATTTTTTCCTTTTTTTTTTTTTTTTTGATAATTGTACTATTTTGGCAATATTGTATTAAAAACGAGAATATTAGGAAAGAACTTGACATTGTCAAGTTCTTTCCTAATATTCTGCTAATGCATCCAGGAATGCATTAGCAGAACTAATCTCAGGTGGTATGGTCACTTAAACAGAATAGGCGAGGAAAGATTAGGAAAACAAGTGTTCTCTGCCAGGTTTGCAGGAAAATGACCCAGAGGAAGACCAAGATATAGGTGGATTGATATGGTAAAAAGTGCTTTACATGATAGAAATATAAGATCTGATAATGTTGGAGTCTTGATAAGTAACAGACTGATTTGGAGGAAAATTGTAACTAGGAAGTTAGTAATGTAAATTTTTTCATGTAGTACTATCATATTCTGTACATCCCTTAAGGATACATGGCAGGAATTTGATGATGATTCCTCCTTAGCTTGGTGAAATTTAATATAATTGGGTATTTAGAATCACTATTAAAATTTTGTTGGTTTTTCACTTGGACTATTTTAGTGACAAAATTGGATAGAACAAAAATATTTGCTGCATTAGTAAATGAATGGTGTTGCTATACATCTTAGAAGGCTTTTGAAATGTGCAATTTTATGATTGACTATGAAAATTTTCTAACTTGTCTTAAAGTAAGTTTTTCCATGTGGTAATTATATAGTATGTATGTTTTTAAGAGTGGAAAGACAAGAACATTTATTGCACTTATTTGATTCTTTTATAGATAAAAGCTTTGAAAAGACAGCAAAGGATGATCAAGAACAGAGAATCTGCTTGTCTTTCAAGAAAGAAGAAAAAAGAAGTATTTCATTTTATTGTTTATTGTACATGAGAGAAAGAGAATCAGTTTTTTTATGATAATTTGCACCATTTTTATAATAAAGAATTATCAATAATGCTTCTGATTATTTTAGAAATATAAGAATTTATCTAGATTTCATCTGATATTGATTCAGCAGTGATTTTTTTTTTCTTTGAATTAAGAGTTTTATATATATATATATATATAAAAATTAGGAAGTAATCTTTAAGATTCAGATTGAGTGATTCTGGTCAGTTCTGCATAGACTGCTTACTGAGTATTACATTTAATGGTGAAACAAATAAATATAGTCTGAATTATTGTAATACTCAGCATATTTGTGTCCATGTGACATCAGTATGTAATCACTCAGTTCCTATGCCTCCATAGCCCGGTTGGTTTTGATGATGACCTATGTTGGAAAGACCTAGGATCTAATCCTGTTTAGGATATGAAGAATTTTTATCAAAGGGTTTTCCCTCTGATAAACTGGTTAACTCACTGAAGGTGAGTTAACCAGTCTCATGCAGAGGTTAAGTTTTTTTTTTTATCTTCTAGAAAGTTGGATTTTTCATCCTACAAAACAGGCAAGCTGCCCAGAAGAACACATGAAACTGACAGTCATTATACATCATGCAAGTAGGATTAACTGCCCTCTCAGAGCATTAATCAGATTTCAAAGAAGTCAAGTTAGTTACTTAGTCATTACAGACCATTGAACCTAAAGATGGATAAAATCAAGTGATATGATTAATGCCGAGTCAAATCGATAGCAAAGGCAAAATAGTAAGGACATTGCTCTTTTGTTATATGTGAACTGTTAATTGATACTGATTAGCAGTTTTTCAGTTCATTATTAAGTGTTACAAATGAAATTTGATAGCTAATACTCTTGATTATAGACAAAAAAAAAAAAAATTATTTTCAAAATATTGAATACAAGTTGATTACTAAAACAGTAAAGTGTTTTGTAATATTTTTATGATGACTTGTTTCTCAAGTTTGCATACACTTCAGTTTAAACATTTTGGAGAATTTTTTATGGATTAAAAACAGAATTTGAAAATGTACTTCTTTCCACTCTTATATGTGACTTAAAAAAAACCTGCTGGATCCTACTTACAGTTTAAACACTAAGAGAATTTGTTGCAAGTTAGATAAAATAACCTGACAATGAATGAATGTTGAAAAAAAAACAGCTGAATGCATTTTGAATAAGGCTGAAAATTCACTTGTCTATGTTTACTCCTGTGGTAAGATAGTACTGATTTAAAAGGCTTTTTATTTCTACCATATTTATTAGCTCCATTTTTTCAAAGTTAGCTAAAATTCTCAAGAAATGAAATATATGTATATATATTGAATTCCTAAAAAATTTTGTTTCACAACAAACTGGCCTTATAAATAACCTACAGATATTATAGAATTATATTAAAGAAGACAGAAAAAATGTAACATAATTAACGTGAACTATTAATTGTGTTATTCTGGCATCTAATATATCTGTTATGGGGATAATCACCAGAAAATAATGACGATATTTTAAACAAAACAAAGACCATTGCAACATTTTTAACCAGCTGAAGCATTCTAATAAGCAGGGCTCCAGAAATTCACTCACCACAGGAGTAAACATAGACAAGAATTTTCAGCCTTATTCAAAATGCATTCAGCTGTTTTTTTTTCAACATTCATTCATTGTCAGGTTATTTGATCATGGGTGGCTGCTAATGAATTCATTAGAGAGGTTTTACTTCCGGAGAGTTGAAAATAAAACTTCTGGATCTGAAATCCTTAATTCAAACACTATAGTGTTCTCTTTTAAAGAATCGTTGAAACAATTACAATTTTAGTTGCTAGTTATCTTTATGTAAGCCAGCCATCTTCACTTTCTTCTCTCCTTTAATGTTCAGAACTTTATTTTTCTTTCTATATGGAAGACTGTTTGTGTTTTCTTAGTAATTAACAACTCAACCTGCAGTAACTTAATCCCCCTCCCCACAGTTGTTCTGTCGTCATTGTCATAAAATAACAGATGATAACTTTTAAACACTATTCTTCCTATATGAAAGACTTCATAAATATCTGCTTTCGAGTTTCAAAAATGTCCTTATTTCTCTTACAACAATATTTTAGGGTTATTTTTACATGCTCCATTACACAACTCACTTCCAGCTTTTGTTTCAGTCATGAAGTAATAAAATTAATGGCCATTATGTGTTATTTATGGTCTTTACTTGAAAACACTAAATTTCGTGCACTTCAGGTGTGAGAAAAAATATGTAAGTTTTTCATATCATATGCATTTATATTAAATTGCAGTTATCATTTCCAACAAATATTAATCAAATCAATGCATTCACTTAGTTTAATATTAAACTTAAATGTATATACACATGACATGTCATAAACAGTCTGTTCTTTGAAAAATTAATTTTACTTTTCTTACAACCTAATTTCATCAACAAAATAAACCGATAATTATAAACACAAAAATTGAAATTGACGCTATCTAATTAAATACTGCAATACATGTATATTTTATTCTTCGAACACCTTGCAAAAACAGGTCAAAGATCTGATCATGAGTGCATCATGAAAAATGTGTGGCTCCACATTGAGTGTCACCTACTTTCTTGTTTTCTTGAATTTTATTATGCATCTTCCCTATTAAATTATTGTTCATGGATAATTTATATAAACTCACCTTCATTTATGAACAATGCACAAAAGAGAACACAAACTGAGATATGTTATGGTATACATTTTAAACCTACCTTAAAGGAAAGCATATTTCTGTATATTGTCGAAAATTTATTTTTCACTTGGTTAAACTATAATAAATTTAGTTTAATCCTTTATCTAAGTGTGAGCAAACAAAGTTTGCTCCTGAAAATATCTTCAGGACTGGGGTAAGGTAGTACAACACCAGGCAACTCGTAGCAAAGGTGGACCAAGCTAGCACTTTCAACAGGTTCTACAGAAAATAATGGGAGATCAAGGAAGAACCAGAGGTCATCCCTGGAAACTGTATAAAGAGGGTGTGAGTTGGGGAGTGAGAAGCAGATTTTATTCATGCAGAGTTGTAAATGATTGGAATGCCTTGCCTGAAGAGTGTGGTGTCTGCAAGGAGTTTGAATGTGTTCAAGGCACGGAATGATGAGCTGTGTGTGATAAAAGGACCTCCCAGATGAGTCTTTGACTCCATGAGGTCTTGGATTAATAATAATAATAATATCATTATTGGCCTTAATTTAAAAAAAAAAAAATTGTTATTTGGATCAAACTTTCCCATATTTTTGACAAGGATAGGCATAATGCAAAGCATATATCCTTACGGGTATGTATAATGCTATGCATTATGGGAAGGTTCACTAACCCTGACCTCTGATTTTGGCTCCCACTGAAGAGACCTCAATAAAGGTCAAAACTAGTCTGGGTAGTGGCCCTTCCCTTAATACATAACATTATACATATCCGCAAGGAGATGTGTTTTGCATTATGGGAGATATTGAGGTGGGAGTGATGTAAACTTGCTCCACCTTTGTAGGCAATGTCTCTGTGGTGTTCTTCTAGACATAGGAGGATGGATTTTTCAGTTTGGCCATAGTATTGCTTCCCACAGTCGCACTTGATTTTGTACACTTCTGGGAATTGTAGATGGTTGTGAGCTTGTTTATACTATGGCCAAACTGAAAAATCCATCCTCCTACGTCTAGAAGAACACCACACAGACATTGCCTACAAAAGAACTAGAGCAAGTGCCCTGTCAAGCCATGTACTGTTTTCAGTAAACACAAATGATGAAGGCCGTCAACATGAGATAAACTGGACAACAACCTCAAACCTTCATATATGCCGTGACGAGGTGGAGCGATGCATAATCGAGTCTAAGGAAATTGTTATGGACCCTCATCACATAAATAATAACCTCAGCTATAATCTACCGGACTCTTTCAGCTCTGCTATCTGATATTGGCACACGTGTGAAATCAGATGCATGCAGCTGCTTAACAATAGAACTTCAACACGGACTGTTGCTACAGTTCAAAGCCAACTGATTTTATAATAGTCATTTTATAGTGATACGATGTTTCTTATAGTGTTTACTTGCTTTCTATGTTCCCACGCCTGAAGAAGTTGGACAATCTGATGAAACATGTTGCGTCTTGAATAAATTTAATTGTTATTCTAGTCTCGGTTATAGTCAGTATATATAAATATGAACATATCCCAGTCCCGAGTTAATACTACAAATTGCTATATATATATATGCATACATACATACATGCAATTAAAAATGGTTAATAGGAAAGATTAGCTGATTTAAAAAGTACCATCTCCCACAAAACTCTGCCATGGGATCCTTAGGGGTCTCATGCCAGTTCCAAGCCTAGATAAAGGAGGGTCGGTCAGATGAGTGTCGATGTTCTGGCTGTAAAAAAAAACATGATTGTTATCTGATGTTTATACAATCAACAGCTACAACATGCTGGCTCGGGTGTTGCCCAGATAAACAAGGCCCGTGATACCAGTCGAGTGGAGTTGGATCGAAAAGTGGGATACCGAAAGGAAACAGAAACTGAAACTAACAGAACTGTTATCAGTAGGAATGTGGAAATGCGGACACTCTGGATGTCAGGAAAATTAGAACTACTTCGTGAGGAAATGAAGATATCGGTGGGATATACTAGGATTGGCAGAGATGAGATAGACATCATCTGGAGAGATCAATGGATGCGAAGTAATATGGTCAGGACATGACATCATGCTACAAACCAGTTAATGAACAAATCATAGTAGCAAGATTTCGGGCAAAGCCATTCAACATATTAATAGTCCAGATATATGTACCCACATCTGACAGCACAGATGAGGATATTGACTTATTCTACAAAGATCTGACAGAGACAATAGAAACAATACCAAAGCAAGATGCGTTAATTATTGAAGGAGATTGGAATGCCAAAGTCAGAATAGATAATGATGGTTGGGATAGAGTCATGGGAAAATATGGTTTCGGAGGAAGAAATGAACGAGATGAAAAATTGTTAGAATTTGCTGTGGACCACGAGATGATGATCTGTAACACAAGATTCCAACAAAAGGGGTGTAGAAAATGGACGTGGCGATCAAATGATGGGTAAACCAAAAACATGATCGATATGATTACGATTAAAAGAAGATGGATAACATCGGTACAGCAATGTCGAACTTTTCAAGGAGTGGATGTAGACTCGGACCATAGTTTAGTGATTGCAAACATCAAGATGAAATTAAAAAAGAAATATAAACCCCAACATCAGAATAGAAGAGATACAGCACGAATAAGTGAAGCAGAAATAGGAAGAAGGTACAGAACAGTGTTAGAAGAGAAACTTAAAAGTGTGGAGAAAGAAAAAAAACTCAAGTGAAAAGAGAGTAATAAAGGTGGTAGAAGATGCAGTTGAAGAAACAGTACCAGAAGAAGAGAAGATCAAGAAGAAATGGATTACACAAGAAACACTGAAGTTAGTACAGGAGAAAAGAATGTTGAAGATAAGAAGGGATACATCAGAACAAATAGAAGAGCAATATAGAAGAAAGTGTAATGAGGTGAAAAAAGCAGTCAGAATGGATAAGATGAAATGGTCAGAAGCCCAATGCAACAATATAGAACAGTACTATGGAGAGCATAAAACAAGGGAGGTATACAAAATGATCAGAACCATTAATAGAAAGTGGCAACCAAAACAGACCACAATTAAAGATGAAAAAGGCAAAGTATTGATGAATAAAGAAAAAATTGTACAGCGGTGGACAAGATACTGTAGTGAGTTATATGAAGAAAAACTAGATTCAGATAGCATTGGGAAACTGACTTAAGAATTGAAGCAGATATCACCACCAGGTAATGAGCATGATATGGACATTTTAAGAGGAGAGGTAGAAAAAACAATAGGATGGCTAAAACACAACAAGAGTCCTGGTAACAATAACATTACTGGAGAAATGATTAAATATGGTGGTGAAAGTATGGTTACAGAAATGCACCAACTATGTAATATGGTATGGAAAGAAGGGAAAATGCCAGAGGAGTGGGTGAAATCAATATTAGTAACATTATACAAGAAAGGAAATATGCTAGAATGTAAAAATTATAGAACAATTGCCTTGATAAGTCACCTTGGTAAAGTGATGATCATATTGACAGAAAGATTGAGAACACAATTGGAAGCATACCTTGCAGATGAGCAAGCGGGATTTAGGAAGGATAGAACTACAATTCAACAGATTTTGACAATGAGGTTAATAGCAGAGAAAGCTAGGAGAAAAAACAAAAACATATATACTTGCTTTATATGTTTTTTGATTTTTGATTTTCAGAAAGCATTTGACAGTATTGACCAGAAAGTGACATTAGCAGTTCTGGAATCCTATGGAATTGATAAAAAAAAACTAATAGCTATATTAAAAGATGTTTATCAGAATGCAGTTGTAGCAGTTAGAATAGGTGATGATTTGGGGAAATGGTTTAAAACAAACAGAGGTAATCACCAAGCATTTTCATCACACATTTAGAAAGGGCAATGGATAAAATGAAAGAAGATGCCAAAGGAATATTTGTACACGGAATGAGAATTAATAATCTGAGATTTGCAGATGACATTGTTATTATTGAAGAAGACGAAAGAGAACTACAAAAAACACTGAAATTGTTAAATGAGGAATGGAAGAGATTTGGACTTGTTATGAACTTTGAAAAAATAAAGATGATGGTATTTGGTGAGAAGAACATGAAACAAAAGATACAAGTGGATGGAACTGATATAGAAAATGTAGAACAATTCACATATTTGGGAAGTAAACTGACATATGACTTGTATAAAAAAGAAATAAAGATCAGGATTGCAAAGGGAAGAACAAATCTGAAGGCCATGGATAACATCTGGAAAAGTAAAGTGATCAGTCTGCAAACAAAACGAAGAGTATTGGAAGCATGCTTCTTCAGTGGTGTACTGTACGGATCTGAAACGTAGGTAATAAATAAGGAATCAAGAAAAAGAATTTTGGCATTTGAAAGAACTTGTTACAGGAAGATTCTGAGAATAGGATGGGTACAGAAAATCACCATTGAAGAGCTCTATCAGAAGATACAACCAAAACAGAATCTAATGCAGAAGATTATAAAATGGAAGTTGCAATTATTTGGACGCATCTGTAGAATGAGTGAGGACTGGAAGATAAAGACATTTATGTTTGATATTTTGGATGGTTTAAACAGAAGAGGTAGACCATACAGAGAATGGATAGACGATATAAAAACTGGTGTGGAATGGGTGTACAAAAACTGTGACACTGTGCACTGGACAAAGAAAGGTGGAAGAAGGTAGTGAAACGGGCAGTGAGCCCATGGTTCGTGATGATGATGATGATCTCCCACAAAGGGGATAGACATAGACCATCAGATCTGTTTAAGTTAGGAGAGTGAAGTTTCACGTTTCTTTATAAAGCCATTCCATGAGGAACAGACTTTTGTGAAAGTCTCTTGTCTTGTTCCAATGAACTCTGTCTAGTGTTCATGGTATGCTCTGCAAGTTCGGACTGCTTAGGTTCAAGGTATTGATATAAGACTGGTGTTCTTCTAGCCGAATAAAAGCAGATCTTTCTGTTTGTCCGAAATAAAGTGGGAGATGGTACTTTTTAAATCAGCTAATCTTTCCTAACCTTTTTGATTGTATATATTATATATGTATAATTTATTTATTTATCTGTTTTTTAAATTAAGTTAGGAAATATTGACCTTTTTTAGTTATCTTACATTAGTTACTTAGGTGGCACTTTTTGGAATTGTCAGTTGTTGTTTAATTAGCTTTTTACATGTACTGAAGATGCCTGTGATACTCAGGTGAAAATTCTACTAATAAATAATATTTTATGTGAGTTAATTCTGTTATTATAATTTTAATTAATGTCTACTCACGGTATTTCCTTACTGAAGCAGAAATTATTCTGATATGAATATAATCATAATCCAGATTGAACTGAAATTTGAAACTGTCAAGATTAATATTATAAAAAAATTTTCTAATTTTTTAAGCATTAAAGTATTATCAGTGTCTTGAGGATCATCACACAATATTCCTTTAGGGAATGAGTAGTGTAACAACTAACAACACTTGATTCTTTAAATTAAACATATATTTAAGTTTAAATTGAATTTTTTTTAAAGTTAAATTGCTTGAATGACCTTAGTTCTTCTTTACTTGATAATCTTAAAAGATTAAAAAAGTAAACAGGAACATGGGGTTTAAAATTTAATGTGAACAAATGCAAGCATATGCAGTATGGTAAGAAGGTAGTATTAGATGGACATAAGTAGCAGTATTTAGAAAAAGTTATTGAGTATGGGAATATGTGTATTTTGATTGATAGAAAATTTAAGTTCAAGAATCATATTGTTAGGTAATTAAAGAAGCTTCACTTGTATAAAGGAATTTATGATACCATTATACAAGTCTCTAGTTAATTTAGTATTGCATTGTGGTTCCAACTTTACTCACCAAGATTATGTCATTAGAATCAAAGGTATTTGGAGAAGATTCACTAAGTTCATGTATCATGACAGTTATGAGAGATTGTTGATTATTTGGAAAAGAATTACATAGTTGTTATGATTGGAGAATCAAAATTTAGTTATGATGATTATCTAATTTAGCAGAAAAAAATAAAAGAATACGAATAATTTAAACTGTCCAGAAAAAACAACAACAACAAGAGAATTGAGAGAGAGAGAGGAAGAAATAAGCTATGCTTATTTTTATATAAATCTACACAAGCCAATATATATGTAGTGAATCTTGCATTACACACATCAGTTTGGCCACAGTGGTGATTACTCAGTATATGATTAGTTGCTGTTTTTTTCCTTCACTCCTTAATTTTTAATAGGTCACAGAATGATTTTTTCCTCTAAGTGGTCCAGTTTTTTCTTATAAACATAAAATCAACCTTGAACATGTTTGGTAGTAGTTACATATACTGTCCAGGTATAAATATAAATTTTCATAATTTGTGATGTTCATGCCATTGTTACTCTAAATAGATTTAAAGCCTACTTGTGGAAAGCAAATAATAACTAATGATTCCCTCACCTCGTGGTCTGAGTTGTCTCACATAATAATCATTATTGGATTATTGGGGGGGGGTGTATAAAAATCAGAACTCACTTCTCTGATTTAAAACTTATTATTCTCTGAAAAATACAAAGAATATTAAGAAAAATGAAGGGGGAAGGAAAGAGAAGGAATTGCTTCAAAGTTAAAACCTAGTAGACCTCCATATTTTTCTTAAGAGCAGAAAATTAACCTGTGTTTTGATCCAGTGTCCAATCTTCATCTCCCTGGGATGCACTTCATATTATGCACCCATTATTATTAAGAGACCTCCAGGAAGTCACAGACTCATCAAGGGAGACTACATACTACACATGCCAACCATAATGCTTGTTCTTGAATTCATTGACACTGCTTGCATGCACAACATCCAATGGCAGTCCATTCCATTCATGCACCACTCTATGAGAGAAAAATCTATGTCTTACCACGTTCTTAGCAGTGTTCATTCTCAGCTTCCAAGGATGCCCTCTTGTTCTTTCCCTATCCTCCATAAAATAAAAAATTCCATTAACTAAAATCCTGTATGACCCTTTTCAGAAGTTTGTAAGTCTCAATCATATCACTCCTATTTGCTAATGTCTGCAGTCTACAAATTCCCCATCTGTTTTTTTCATAATCAGTATCACAACAGAAACCAGGACCTGCACACAATAGTCCAAGTGAGGTCTTATCAAGGCCTTGTAAAGAGGCAAAATTATATCCTTATCTTTACATGTCAAAGTGCATTTCAGCATTGCAATTATCTTTTGAGTTGTATTTGCAATCTTTGCTACATGGCCCATGAATTTCAACTTTCTATCTACTAACACTCCACGATCCCTAGCCTGATCAGCTTCTTCTAGCATAATCCCATCAATATAATATGACATTGGATATCTAATCATGCCAAAGTGCATGACTTTATACTTACTAACATTGAACTGATATCCATTTTCCCATGCCCACAATTTCAGCATATTCAAATCATTCTGTATATCAGTAGCATTCCTGATTACCCTTCCTATTTTTGCAACATCAGCAAATAGCTGTATGTCACCTGTCAAGTCTTTCCTGGTGTTATTAATATACAGATTGAATAATAGTGGACCAAGGACTAATCCTTATGGTGCTCCACTGGTTATTTTATTTATTTTTTTTTTTTTATTAATCTTTGTACTGGTTACTGGCAGTACTACCCTTACATCACGTCCAGACATCTCATCCCGACTTGATATATATAGGCCTAAGCCTTTGCAAGTGTTTTACCCTATGCTTGTTCTAGTTATCATTGTAGTCATTCGCTGGTGGCAACGCCATGCCACCAGTGTGCCCTGTAGGGCCCTAAAGGAAAGAACTTTTATATCCTTCTGCATAAGCCCAAGCTGTTTTAAGTCCATATAACTGTCTGTACTCCATACCATGTAAAGAGATGGTGGTGCTGGTAAACCTCGGGGTTGCCCCATATTCCTCCCTTATCTTACTAACTAGATCTTGGTTATTTTTATAATAATTTACTTTATTATTATGGCTATAGGCTAGTGGTGCCCTGTTCCCACCACCTGGGCATCAACAACCCAAATGTCACCATCTCTTTTAATCACTAAGTCTGGCTTATGCAAACCTGCAGAGGTCCTATAATGTGGTTCCACCACGGTCACCCAACCTTTGTTCTTAAAGCAGTTGTTCAGAATGGAGACCACTGTGTCATGCCTTCGCACGCGGACCCCATGGGTGCGGAAGCAACACTGGGCTATATTAGACAATGTCTCACTGTAGTGGCAGCCAGCCCTACAGTTTGAGTCATCACTATGTCATCGAGCTGTTCAGACTCGAGTGGGCAGGGCATTGATCCTCGTCCTAATAAGGTCAATATACTCAAACCCAGGGAGGAGTCTGGTGCCATCCCTTACCCAGTCATGCTGGGGAGGCACCAGATATGACTTTTAAAGAAGCACCATCTACAGAACAGTGCAGCAGAGATGCCCACCTCTTGTGTTCTGCAGCTGACTCAATTAAGGTACCCTGATAATGGGACCAGCCTTTAGCCCGCCTAAAGTCTTCTTGTATCAACGGGCTATAGAAAGCCTCTCTGCAGATAGGGGAAGAAGATAGTTCTAAATTTGCGATTCTGGACAGCCGCAGGCATGGGATCAGCCATCTAAGTGATGGAACCCCTGAGTCCCTAAGTGATGGAACCCCTGAATATTTTATCACCGTTAGTATTTTTACGGTAGCATAATGTATAAAATATATTCTAAGCTGAAACTATCATGGTATTTGTGTCTCTAAGCAAGGATTGAAATTCTTAAATGCGTAAATGTTTTTTAATAATTTAAATACATTTTATTTTTATTATTTTTTTTTGTAAGTGCTTTTATTAGCAATTTCTTTACTCTTTAGAATTTATAGGGCTCTGCTTTTTATTAAATACATTTATTTTTTATTTAAATACCCTTGTTTAATCTAGTCATGAAGATATTTCATGTGCAAAAGTAAAATGATTAAAATGCTTGGATAAATGATTAAAATGAATCTAATGTAATGTTTTAATGTCATTTGCATATAAATTTAAATAAACAATTAAAAAATTGTTTTTAAAATTGTTTTCCCTGAGTGGAATATTCTAGGTTACTTTGAATAGCATGTGGTTATTTCAAAAATTCTATAGCTGGAAATGTAATTCATTCATTATTTTCATTAACTGCTCTTGTCTTTTGTAGTATCTACAGAAGCTGGAATTTGAAGTGAAAGATCTAGTGAATGAAAACTGCAGACTAAAAATTGAAAATGATCACCTACGACAAAAATTAACAGAACTGGAAACAGAAGTATGTTATTCTTAAATTTTTAAATAAGATAGTGTGTGTGTGTAATGATCCTCCAAAAGTTTGCTACTTATGATTTAGAGAGTTGTATTAATACCAGTAGTCATGGTATTGATTTGTGTTAATCATGTTAAAATTCTAAATCCTTCTGTTAATTTTGATTATTCCAATTGCCTAAAAGTTATTATATTTTAGCAATTATATATCCTATTTTGTAGTTTCATTCCTCTATTTTTAACTATAAATATTTTTCTATTTCTAATAAAGCCAGATTTAAAAGGAATATGCAGTTTGTTTTCTTAAAATTAGTAGATGGGATTTTTTAAATTCTCAGGTTTTTTTTTTTTTTTTCGTTTTTTGTTGCTCCCTAAATAATTTTTGTTAAATGTAAACCTCTAGTACATTTGTACTGTGGGTGTGCTATTTATACTGTAAGCTATTTATTTATTTATTTTATTAATTTTCTGTTTATTTATTTATATTCACTTAATTGAGAAACCCTACTCTAGAGACCAAACCTGGAACTTTTTCAAGCTATTTCAGCCTCCAGTAATCAGGCAGTTGTCACATACCAACTGATGAAATTTGCATATCACCTGAAGGTAATCATCCATCCCCATGGCAGCATTTGAACCAGCAACCAGTTGGTTGGAGAGCAGATATGTTAACCACTCATCCAACTTCCTCTGCATTTGAAAAATTAGGCTTTCTCTTTTGTTTGAGGTATTACTTTAACTCCAAACAGCTCCTAACCCAATACAAGTCACAAATCCACTCGATCATGGAATACTGCTCTGATATCTGGGATGGTGCCCCTAAGAAAATACTGGATTCTTATAGAAGAAAGTTAGATTGATCAAAAGACACCCCCCCTCTCTCTCTCGCTAATATGCTCCACGCATTTAGTCTCTGCGGCCTGCATCTTCTATAAATACTTCTATGGCTGCTGTTCATCAGAATTAGCATCACCTTTTAAATCCATCCAAATGCATGCAGCGGCTAACCAACACCCTCTCACAGTTCAACTTCAAACCCACAGAATAAACTTCTCGTCTTCATCGTTTATCCTTTCCACTGTTACCCTCTGGAACAGTCTTCCACCACATTTTTCCCAAGGAATACGACTCAGCTTTTCAAGTCAAATGTGAATAAGTTCCTTATTGTCCATCCACAATAATAAACAAGTTGGAGAGAATTTTGCATCAACAATTGGTCTCAACGGCAAGTTTTATTTACGCAGTTAAGGAATTCCATATATTCTAGGTATAAGAGAATGTCTACATTCCAATCTTTTTTTTTTTTTTTTTTTTTTTTTTTTTTTTTTTTTTTTTTTTTTTTGTTGTTGTTGTTTCTTCAGACTAATTCAGCATATTTTTTTTATTAAATTATTGGTTTTATTACCAATAATTTTAGCTGGAATTTAATAAAATTCCAGCCTCTTGAATGGGTTCTCTATTAAAAAAAAAAAAAAAAGACTCTCATGCCCAATTGAATATTTTCACTCTCTGTGGAAGAACTGAGTTCTGTTTATTCCCTGACTCATACAACCTTGCAAGCTTTCTTCCCCTCCTTAACCAGAATAATTTAAGAAACATCTGCCCAGGTGTGTAACTAATTAGACAGTTCAATCATTTTAGAATTGCCATTTTCCAATATTAAACCACTCACAAAGAAGTCAAAAATGGAATTGTTTTAATTCGACTAATTTCATGAAAAAACTTTGTTTTGCTTCATCAGGAAATAGCACGAATAAATTATAAAACTACAAGTAAAGTAATAACAGTTAACATTTCTAATGAAGAATATTTGAAAGCATTTAAACAATGGAAAGTGTGCATATGCTGTTATGCTGGCTGCTAGTTCGTGGATAGTGTACTGCTGACGGATGCAAGTGTGTCATGATGGATTAAGAAAGAACAGGTTTAATGTAAAATCATCCCTTGCTTTTTGTTACACTATAGAGGATTTCATCACTTCAACTGATTCTTTGAATGCTCTTGAGTAAAAGCAATAATCAATATGGAGCATTTCAGATCATTCTATTAGATGTTTTGTATCTGTGGTATGTACTTCCAACCTCGATTTGTGCTTTCTTTCATTCTCAATCTCCTTGATGTGTTTCAACCCCATATCTCCCCAGATCTGTTGAGCTGCTTTTGTCAACTTTCAGTATTACAGTATTTTTCTCCTTTTTAATGTTTTTAATGCCTTTAATTTTACTTTTATGATATTATTTTTATTATTTACTGAAAGTTGACAAGGGCAACTCAGCATTCATTTTGAACTCCACAGAATATGTGGAAAAGATGAAATCACTTCTAGAGGACACAAACATCTATGGAAAGTTAGAACAAGATCCCATGGGATATTTCTATAATAAAACCAATAAGTTAATAAAAAATATTCTGAATTGGTCTGAAGAGGGAAAAAAAAAAATGCCTGGAATCTAGACATCCTCTTGTACCTATAATATATGGAGTCCCTAAACTGCATAAACAAAACTTGCCATTGAGACCAATTGTTGATGTAAGATTCTCTCCAATTTCTTTATTATCTAAATATCTGACAAACCTACTCAAACCTTGCATCAGGCAAGCATCTTATGTTAAGAACACAGTACACTTCATAGAATTTAAACATATATGGTTGCATAAAACTTTAATTATCAGAGATTCTACTTGATATCCTAGACCACCTACAAATGGCCATAGAGGGTGCACCATCCAGATAGGACTTTAGAGTCGCGTTTCACTTAGTATTGTATTGTATTGTATTTGAGTGTGTATTACAAAAGTTATTTGTAATTCCTGAAGATGTCTCAGTGACTGACATGAGATATTGGAAACATTAAAATTAGTTTTAATCCTTTCTTAGTGCTGTAAATATTCCATTAAACCTTCAACATAAGAATATGGCTATTTTGCATCATTTGGTGACAGTGATCATGCCATACATTCATAGGAAGTAGCTAATTATGCAGATATTCCAATTAGGACAAGTTACATGCTGAACTACAAAGCTGGACATTATGACCAACTTGGAGAATAATATCTTGGGTCAAATGGTATCAGTTGCTGAATGGGAAAGATATCAGATATCAGCAATGCATAGGAATCTTTGAAAAAGTGCTTAAATGAGGCAATATCTGAATGTATCCCTAGAGTTTGAAGAATAAACAGGGTGGGAGTGAAATGGATTAGTAACTCTATTAAATAAGAGATCTATATGATGATGATGATGTGGAATGAATATCATTTGAATAACAGTGAGAAGAGTTATGAAATATATAAAGCAGTCCAGACAAGTTCCAAGTATTGTGCGGAAAGCTAAATTGGAGTATGAAAAGAAATTGTATATGCAGGTTAAAAAGCAATCCAAAAGAATTTTTTCATTACACTGCAAGTAAAAGATAGAATTAATGTTGAAGAATAACTTTATTGAATGCTGTGGTGTCAGAAGATTGTTCAATTATGAATGTTCACTTTGCTAAGAGTTCCTTCCTAATGTCTTCAATATTAATATGATTTTGTTATTGATGCCATCTATTCAGGCCTGTGATTTTTCTCATATCTCATCATCATCATCAAATTCCTGCCATGTACCCACAAGGGGTGTACAGGATATGAGAGTACTACATGAAAAAATTATATCATTACTAACTTCCTATCTATAATTTTCCTCCAAATCAGTCTGTTACTTGTCAAGACTCCAACATTATCAGATCCTATATTTCTATTGTCTAAGGCACTTTGTACCGTATCAATCCACCTATATCTTGGTCTTCCTCTGGGTCGTTTTCCTGCCAACCTGGCAGAGAACACTTGTTTTGCTAATCTTTCCTCGCCCATTCTGTTTAGGTGACCATACCACCTGAGATTAGCTCTGCTAACGCATTCCTGGATGTAGACAATGTCAAGTTCTTTCCTAATATCCTCATTTTTAATATGATATTGCCATTGATGCCATCTGTTCAAGGCTCTAATCTTTCTCAGGACTCTCATATCTGCGGTCTCTAGTCTTTGGTCAAGTTTTTTACTTCTGACCCAGCTCTCAGATCCATAAGTTAAAACTGGTTTGAACACTGTCTTGTATACAGCTAATTTAGTGTTCCGACTAATTTCTCTCTTATTCCATATGAATTTATTCGATTGACTTCCCACCATACCAGCTTTGCTGATTCTGTTGTCTATTTCTATATTTAATTTACCATCTTCAGTAAAAATCGTGCCTAAGTAGCTGAAATGTTTTACTTGTTCCACAGGTTCTCCATTCACGACACAGTTGACATTTTCAATGATTCTGCCTATTTTCATTGTCTTTGTCTTTTTATTGCTGACCTTCATACCATATCTATTACAACAGCTATTCAATTTAGTCAGAGAATCTTGCAGACTTGTAGCGGATTTATTTAGAAGTATAACATCATCTGCATAAAGCAAAGAGCTGACATTAACATCTCCAATTTTGATATCATGTTTAATACCACTTTCCTTCATAATGTGATCCATATAGATAATGAATAACAGAGGGGATAATGTACATCCTTGTCTCACACCATATTTAACATTAAACCATCTTCCTGTACTTCCTTTAATTCTAACTGCTGACTTACAACTCAAATAAAGACTAAGTATTGCTTGATATAATGCCCCACTGACACCATATAACTGCAGCATATTGAATAGCTTCTCTCTCTTGGTACCTTGTCATGTGCCTTCTCCAAATCGACAAAACTTAAATACAGATCTTTGTTATATTCCCATGTTTTCTCGACTATTTGTCGTAAAGTGAAGGTCTGATCCTGACAGCCTCTGTTGGCCTGAATCCAGCTTGTTCTTCACCAGGCTTTTCTTCCACAATTCTTCTCAACCGTTTCTCAAGTATACTTGCATAGATTTTGCCATGAACACTCAATAGGGAAATACCTCTGTAATTCTCATATTCAGTTTTATTTCCCTTTTTATATATGGGTACTATGAGAGCTCTACTGCAATCATCGGGAATTCTTCCCTCTGTCCAGGCTTTCTGAACTATGCAGTGCAGCCACTGTAAGACTCTTATACCACCATACTTCAGCATTTCTGGTCGAATATCATCTACTCTAGCTGCCTTTCCACATTTCAAGCCTTTGATGGCTTTTTCTACTTCAAGTATGGATATGTATTCCTGCCTGCATGCCTGGTCAGCGTTTTTTACCACTGTGCTGTCATCACTGCTTGCTTCATTTAGCAGTTTTTCAAAGTAATTACTCCATACTTCAATAATATCTTTTATTCCAGTTTTTATGTCACCTTTATTATCTCTCACTCATTTTACAGCACTCTTTCCTCCATTCCTAAGCTTCTTCAACAACCTCCAGAATATTTTGCCACCTTCTTGATATTTATTTTCTATATTCTTGCCAAAGTCCTCCCATGACTTTTGTTTAGCTAGTTTTACACAGTGTTTAGCATTCTTGCATTTGTCTCTATATTCTCTAAGAGCACAAGCTGACTTATTTGACAGGAACTTTTGATATGCTTTCTTGTTTTCCTTCACTGCCTCTTTAACTTCCTGTGTCCACCTGATTTTTCTATCCTTGCAGACAACCTCACCACATGCCTCTCTGGCTGAATCAATCAGTGTTTTCTTGAAGGCTTGCCACTGAATCTCCAAGGTTTGGTTCCTGTTCTCAAACTCTTTCATTTTTAATTCAATAATCTTTGTGTATTTTAGTCTACAGTTCACATCTGAGAGCTGCTCAACTTTTATTCGCTTTAAAACTTTCTTACATGTTATTCTTTTCAATATGAAATTCAATTTTATCCTGCTCAAGACTAAATAGTGATCACTTCCAATTTCAAATCCTCTGTACACTCTGCTGTCCTGCACCAGGGAGAAAACATCACTATCAACAATAACATAGTCAGTGAGACTTTTCTTATTCCTAGCCTCTTCTCTCCATGTGAATTTGTGCACATTTTTATGTTGGAACATGGTGTTAGTAATAACCAGTCCATGTCCTGAGCAGAAATCCAACAGATATTTGCCATTATTATTAGCTTTGCTCTTTTCTCCAAATTTTTCCAAAATATTTTTGTATGTCTCACAATCATTTCCTACTCTGCTATTTAGATCTAAAGCCTCAAAAAATTCCTTCACTTCTACCTTAGTAGAACCTTCTGTGGGACCATAGGCACAAATAAGTCTCATTGTCCAGTTCCCCATTCTCATATTTGCCCACATTACTCTACTTGAGATTGACTGCCATTCAAGAAGATTAGCCTATTTGGTGTTGAATACTATGGCTACTCCTTCTTTTCCTTGATTGTCATTGCCTGAATATAACATTTTGAATTTATTGCTCAGAAAGATCTCACTAGTTTTTGTCTTTTTTGTTTCAGTCACCCCTATATCTCTGGTTGCTAATGTTTGATCAAGTGCTTTATTTCTAACTCAGCTCTCAGATCCATAACTTAGAACTGGTTTGAACACTGCCTTGTATACTGCTAATTTGGTGGCTTGGCTAATTTCTTTCTTATTACGTATACATTTATTTAGTTGGCTCCCCATACCAATCTTGCTTATTTTGTTGTCTATTTCCAAATTTAATTTCCAATCTTCACTAAAAATTTTGCCTAAATAGCCAAAATATTTTACTTCTGTTCTATATGTTCTCCATTGAGAATGCAGCTGAAGTTTTCTGTGTTACTGCCTATTTCCACAGTTTCATTCTTTTTTATTGCTGATTTTCATGCCAAATTTGTTACAGCTGTAATTCAATTTAGAGAATCTAGACACTTGCATTGGATGTGTTTAGGAGTACATCATCATCTGTGTAAAACAAAGAGCTAAGTTTGATATCTCTGCTTCTAATATCAATTTAATACTTTCGTAATGCGATCCATATAGATGATGAATAACAGTGGACATAATGTGCATTCTTTTCTTACTCTTGATTTTACATCAAACCATCTTCCTATATTTCTTTCAATTCTAACTGCTGACTGACAACATGAATATAAACTACATTTTCTGTATAATGTTCCATTTACCCCATATAATTGTAGTGTTTTTAAAAGCTTTTCTTTTTGGGCACCTTGTTGTATACCTTTTCCAGATATACAAAACATAAGTACAGATTCTTGTCATATTTCCATGATTTATCCACTTATTTGTCGTAAAGTAAAAATCTGATGTTGATAACCTTTATTTGTCCCGAACCAGCTTGTTCTCCTCCAAGTTTCTCTTCTACAATTTTTCTCAGCCTCTTTTTAAGTATGCTTACATAAATCTTACCTGGAACAGTCAGCTATCAAAGAAATTCCTCTGTAATTCTCACATTGCCGTCCATGAGATTTTTAAACATTCATCTATATAACGCATCTCAAAGGCTTCAATTTTTTTATCGATGTTGTCTTCAAAGACCGAGTTTCTGCACTGTATAGCAGCACAGACCACACATAGCATTTAACCATGTGTTCTCCAAACTCTAAATTTAAATTGCAGTTACACAGTGTTGATTTCATCAGGAGAACATTTTTTTCTTGCCATTTCAATTCTAACTTTTATTTCTATTTCTGGGTTGCATTCTTCAATTATCCAGCATCTGAGATATTTAAATATTGTCAGTCTTTCTATTTGTTTCCCATTTAAAGAAAATGCTGAATTAAGAATTAGTTTCTTGCTTATGACCATGAATTTAGTTTTGGCAATATTTATTCTTAATCCCATTTTTTCACTCTCTTCGTTAGTATTTCGAGAAGATTTTGAAGATCCTAAATATTGTCAGCCAGGAGACCAGTGTCATCAGCATATTGGATATTATTGATGATTTCACCATTTACATTAATCCCTTCCTCTCTTCCTTTTAGATTTTCTGAAATACGACAGTAGACAGCTTTTCCTCACTCCTCTTTTGATGTTAATGGAGTCTGTAATAATGTTATCAACTTCAACAGATGCCTTTTGGTTCCAATATAAGTTTTCGATGGTCCTAATGTCTTTATCATCTAATCCAATTCGTTTTAATAGTTCACTCATTTTAGTGTGTTTGACTTTGTCAAATGCTTTCTTGAAGTTGATGAAGCAAATGAATACTAGTTTTGGTCACTACATTTTTGGAATAAGATTTGAGAACAAAAAAGAACAACCTCTCTCGTTCCCAAACCACTTCTAAAGCCAAATTAGATATCACTGATGGTATCTTCACATTTTCTGTGTATTCTTTTTTGAATTATTTTCAGAAACATTTGACTCCCTTGTCTAATCATATGGCTCATTATCAGTCTAATGAGTCATATGACTCATTAGATTGATCATTCTATAGTCATTACAAAATTTTGGCATTTTCTTTTTAGGTAGCATGATGAAGGTCGACTGTAACCAGTCTTGAGGGATTATGCTTGTATCATAGATCTTATTAAATAGCTTTACTAATATAGTGATGTTGTTGCCTTCTAATAACTTTACTATTTCTGTTGGTATTCTATCAGGGCAGATATTATTTTAATAATAAGGTCTGATGCCTTTTGGCAACTTGTATATGAAAATATGACTTCTGCATTACTTCAACTTTGGTATCACCACTGGGTCTGGCTCCTACTGGTGAGACCTCAATAAAGGCTTTACCATTTTTATCTGAGTTCACCTCTGATCTTAGAATGCATTGACCTTCCATCTGTTCTTAAGTATTTTCTGGGTTTTGTCTGCTATCAATAAAGAGTTCATCTACATGTTTCATCCATTGTTGTAATTTATCATACTTTTTGGATATTATTTCTCCCTTTTTGTTTTGAAGGATACATAATTGTTTTTTCTTAAATATACCTGAGGTCTCTTTCTTTTTTAGGTAGATTAAAACTGTCATGCTTTTCCTGTAGAAATTCTATTTCTTTATATTTTTCATTCATCCAGATTTCTTTTGCTTCTTTGATCTTGTCTTTAATAATTTCCTGAACCTATTTATATTTTGTTGGACTATAATTTTTATATGATCTGCATTGATCCATAAGAGAAAGAATTTCATCAGTTATCCAGTGTTTCTTTTTTTACTGCTCTATTAGGACATAAAGTATTGTGGTATTACTAGCACTCTCTAAAGATAAAATGATGTGAGCCCATCCTATTCTCTCACTGGATGTATTCCATTATTTGCCCCAGTCCTGAAAATAGTTCAGGTGCAAACTTGCTTTGCTTACACTTAGATAAAGGATTAATCCAAGTATATAATTTCTTGGTATCTTTAATTTATATTATAACCAAGTGGAAAAACTTTCAACAACTATCTCTAATCCAAAGCATTTTAATAATAAGGTGTGATGATGCCTCTTGGCAACTTGTATATGAAAATATGACTTCTGCATTACATCAACCTTGTGGTATCACCACTGGGTCTGGCTCCTACTGGTGAGACCTCAATAAAGGTAGAAACTGGTCTGGGTTGCTCATGGCTTGAAATTGTGGGGTGCTGCAACTTTCGAAGTATATGTGTTTGGATAAAATATCAAAATTATAGTAAAAATTTAAAAAAAAATAAACATGAAAAAATATTGTTTATTATCGATAAAATATTACAGTTTAGTATAATTCAAAATTACTTAAAAATAAAATCCATTCCTTTAATTGTAATTAAAGGAATCGATTTACAATTTTTGGACATTACAATGTCCAAAAATTGTAATGTCCAAAGAGACTGAGTAAACACGATAAGCACTACGAACACTCTAGTACTGGTGCAAACTGCATATAAACAACAGTGGACCTGTGTGACGAACAGTGCCGCATTACACTAATAGCTCACATCTCACTATGACGTGCATATCCTTGCACGCATAGCAATATGACACTGGTAAACACAGTGCTGCTAGTGTCCTTCACCCTCCTAAGTGCTACAAGATGGATTTTTATTATTTTTTATAAAAAATAAGAGAATTGTATAGGATTGTTGATAATAAAATTAAATATTACAAGCAAATATAAATAAATTAATAAATATATTTATATATCGAGAAAAATTGGGGGTGCTGCAGTTCTGCAGTGCCTATGCACGAGCTGCCCGTGGTAGTGACCCTTCCCATAATGCATAACATTACATGTCCATTATGGGATGTGAAGTCATACCACCTTTACTACGAGTTGCCCCAGTCCTGAAAATAGTTCAGGTGCAAACTTTGCTTTGCTTACACTTGGATAAAGGATTAAACCAAGTGTATAATTTCTTGGTATCTTTAATTTGCATAAATAAAACTGATGGTTAAACTGAAATTCCTCTTCTTATTTTTTTTAACTCCTCAATGACAAATTCTCACTTCCCACAGACAATCAAATGAGTGCATTTTTTAAAAACCTTGTATTTAATGTTTCATTGGTGGTTGGTTATTCCTCAAACTGGGATCCATTTTCAAGAGGCATTTGATGCAAATTTTTTTAACCATTTTTGGACTTGCCTTCACTCAGTTTACCTTCTCTGAATGACTTGAATTTCTTGCTGATTGCTTACATAGTATTTGCACACAGTTTCCTCAGGTGACTAATTGGTGTAGCCATTTGGTTTTCCGTCTTTCACTATTTTATTATTTTATCAAACTGCAGTTCTGCACTTGTTACATAATGGATTCAACATCACTTGCACTTTCAGTGTGCATTAATGAATAAGTTCCATCTGTAATATATTATTCAAAATATGTTAACTTTGCAAAAAGTGCACAAGCTTTTTTTGTTATCTTATAGTAATGATATTGGTTAATTTACCTGATTATGAGTATTTTATGCAATAAAATTCTCTCTTCTATATGCTAACAAATATTTTTTCTTTAGTAATAAGTAAACTGCTTTGTTTAGTAAGTGTTTAGGATTAGTGTAAATTTGTTATAGCAGTCTCTCCTATAAAAGATTGAAAATCTTTGGTATGTTGGTAATGTATATTGTTCAGAGATTTGGTAGTCAATAGAAAATTATTGCCATGTCTTTATCCAGCTGCATATTATGCTTTTTGTAAAATATTTATGGAAACTGGTTTTGTATGATAGAAGAGGCACAGAGGCAAAATCACTTTGTAACAGAGTGTGGAATTAGTAAAGGGGAAGCCATAATCACTCTTACTCTATTCATCAAAGAGTAGTTGGAATTGCTTCTCTTAATTCCTGAGGAGAGGATTCCTCCTTTGAGAATTCTCTTTTGTTCTAACCACTCATGAAATTCATGGTAAAAAGTTTTCAGAAACATTTTTCCTCCCTTTGATGCTTTGAAGTTGTAGTTCTTTGGGAATATGTTTGCTATTAAAGAATGTTCAGATCAAAACTAAATACCCTTTTATATATTGTTATAATTTCATTATTAAGTTTCCTGGTATGCTGGCAACACTGTTTGTCACAAAAAGTATATATAAACAGGGGTGGAAAGCATCCCTTTTGCCAGAACCAGTTGAAATATTAGTGTGATATTGGAAAAGGGATGGGAGTTAAATGAATTAAGGATTGAATTGTGTGGACTAGAAGAGCTAGAATTCTTAACAGAATTTCAATGCCAGTGTTAGATTTATTCAGGAAAGATCTAACACCAGAAGTAAAGGAAAATTTACGTACTGTGGGCTACTAGTTGATAAAACAGTAATTTGTCTCGAACCCACACAAAAGCATGTATAAAATCTGAGGTAGTGTGTGTAGGGGGAAGGGGTACTTGGTTTATCAATAAATAAGTTGCACAGAATATAACTGAATTTGTTTATCAAGACTTTTTCTTCATTACAGTTTATTATATATTAAAATAAAATTTAAAGCAATTTAGTTATAATTTCGATGGATGTTTGCTGCATTATTTTATTAATTCTTCAGGTTTAGTACCATGACATTAAGAATTCATGTAATAAAATAATTTGATGAGCATCTGAGAAGTTCCAGTTAATTACAGGAATGAATTACAACTTATTTCAGTAAAGTTTAAAGCAAGTTACTTTTTCTCTTTCTAGAATGAAAATTTAAAGAAAGCATTTTTCCCAAAAGATATTAAAAAAACTACTTGCCTGATGGCTGTAATGTTTATGCTCACTGTGAATCTTGCACCATTCAGGTTTGTCCGTTTTATTTTCTTTATTTTATTTCAGAATATTTTTGCAATACTCATTAAGCCATTTTTGTATGCTGTGCTATGCAAGAAAAGTGCAATTTTAATGAAATTGAAAAGAATTTTTTTATTCATTAAAAAATTATACCCTTATATAAAAACATGTGCTGGCCTGATTGACTAAGTGGTTATTCCTTCTGCAATCTATCAAACAGGTAATGACTTCTAATCCCAATGCAGATGTGAGTATTTATGAATGTCGTTAGATGGTAGACATTTCTTTGCTTGGTGCAAGACCATCACCCTTCTTATTGAAGGTCTGAAGTGTGTGTGTATGGGGGGGGGGGATTTGGCCTCTGGAACAGGGTTCCTGGATTATCTGATTCTTAGCCCACTCATAGCTCTAATGTACAATATTTTCAACTTTTTTCATTTAATAAACATTGTCTTATATAGTGCCAGTTTAGTGCTGCATTATGAATTTTTTCAAAAGTTTATCAATAAATAATGTTTCATCGGTGTTTGGCCATACCAGCTTTGCTTATTCTGTTATCTCTTTCCATATTTAAATTACTATCATTATTGAAAATTGTACCTAAAAAAAGCTGAAATGTGTTATTTGTTCTGTAGGTTCTCCATTGAGAATGCAATTGATGTTTTCCATGTTGCTTATTTTCCTAGTTTTTGTTCTTTTATTGTATACTGTGTAGCCTCTGTAAAATAAAGTTTTGATATCCCTATAATCAATTCTGGATAAGTAGCTTCTGTTCCAGCTGTCTTTTTCATATTTCATATTTCTGACAGATCCCCTCCCCCCCATCTCCAATATTGAAATATACTCCTGACTACATTCTTTGTCATTTTTCTCTTACTCTCTTGTCAGTGCTTATCATATCTAACACTTTGTCAAAGTTATTATTCCACAAAAGTATGGATCAACAAAAAATGGGAATGGAATAAACTCATAAGAAAAAAAATCCAATTTAGTGAATCTACAAAACCTCTACCACAATAAAAGCTATTATAGAGAATCACTCAAAAATGAACTAAAAAAGTTAAACACCACTACTACCATCGATGATGCTAATGAAATCTTAAGAAAATCTCTCTTGAATTGTGCACTAGAAATAGGAGGTGTAAAAAGGCACCAAAGAAAGGAAAGACTAAGACAGGAAACCTTAGATCTGATGAAGAAAAGAAGAGATATGAAAAGAGATTTAAATGAGACCAATAAAATAGAATATTTGGGAATTTGTAAAACTATACGCAAAAGGATGAAAAATGAAATTAGATCGTATAATACTAGTAAAATTAAAGAAACAATAGTAATATGAAGGTCCTAAGATGAACATTATCAGTTGGAACAAAGGAAATAGCTACTGTAAGAGGGAAAAATGATGAACTTATAAAAAATAGAGATGCAATAATCAAAAGAATTCAGAAAGTTTATACTGAACTCTATGAAGACGAGGACCGAGATATCCAAGAATCAACTGGATAACTCGAGTGAGGACGAATGCGATGCCCCAGAGATCTTACAAGGTGAAGTGGAAATGAAGAATGAAAAAGCTCCAGAAGAAGATGGAATTATGGTAGACTTCTTAAAACTGGGAGGAAGCCCTGTCATCAAACAGCTGACTAAACTCTTTAATAAATGCCTAAAACTAGAAAAATTCCAAAAAAAATTTGAACAATTCTAATATTAATTTTTAAAAAGGGCAATAAGGAAGAAATTAAAAACTACAGACCTATAAGCCTACTCCCCACCATATATAAAGTCTTCACAAAAATTATAAATAATAGAATAAAATCTAAACTTGAGGGAATGCAATCCAATGAACAAGCTTGATTTAGGAAGAATTACAATACTTTGACCATATTCACACATTAAGACAGCTCATTGAAAAATCAATTGAATACAATAAGCCTTTATGTTTGGCCTATATAGACTACGAAAAAGCATTTGATTCAGTTAAAACATTCTGCAATACTAAAAGCTCTTGAAATCCAGGGAACTGAGAAACCATATATATTGAAACACTAAAACATATTTACAGTAATGTGACTTCTGTAATTAAATTATATAAAGACAGTGAAAAGTTTCCAATACAAAAAGGCATCCGGCAAGGTGATATTATATCTCCCAAACTATTTACAGCTGCATTAGAAGTCTTTAGAAGCCTTGATTGGGAAACAAAATGATAAACATAAATGGAGACTGCATCATCTGAAATTTGAAGATGATGTCCTAATAACAGATAATCTTGAAGATCTGGAAGAAAGACTAAATCAGCTAAATAAAGCTTCCAGAGTAATTGGATTAAAAATAAATAGAAGAAAAACAAAAGTAATGATGAATAAATACATAAACCAAAGAACTGTTAAAGTTGAAAACCATGAAATACAACAAGTTACCTCATATGTATATTTGTACCAATTATTCTTTGAGGATTGCCAAAGAAAAGAGATTGAACGAAGAATTCACCTTAGATGGATGGCTTATTGGGAAATGTGAGACATATTCAGAAGTGATATCCCTATGAGTCTAAAAAGGAAAGCTTTCGACCAGTGCATGCTCCTTGTCCTAACATACAGGGAAAAAACATGGACTTTAACAGAAACTCTAAAAAAAAAAAACTGAGAGCAACACAATATTGTATGGAGAGAAGTATGATAGGAAAACAAATACCTGGATAAGATTGCAAACAGGTGTCATGGATATTGTAAAATACATTGAACAGGCTAAGTGGAGATGGGCTGGCCATATTGCCAGGTGCAATGATGGGAGATGGACTAGAAAAACAACATAGTGGAGACCAATGGATGGAGCAAGACGAAGAGGAAGGCCAAGAAGATGGTCTTCTTGGTGGCAGGATGAACTGGAACAAATTGCAGGAGTGAGATGGATGGGAGAGGCAGAAAACTAAGTGGTCTGGAAAACCATGGGGAGACCTTCATCCAGCAGTGGACAGAACCAAAAGGTTGAAGAAGAAGATTATTCCCCACATCAAGAATATCTCTAACCACTGTTTTACGTACTTATATCATTTCTGGTTTTTCTTTACTCTTTCCTTATTTCTAAGCTTTTGTTTAATAATAAGCTTCCATAATAATTCCTTTATATATTTATCTTTATATATTCTTCTTATGATTTTGTTTTGCTCCTTTTTACTCATAGCTGCTTTCTCGTGGCACCTGCTGACTAAGATCTGAATTACTTTTTCCTGCTTCTTCTAGCATGCATTTGTTTCTGAATTATATAGAGCATCATGGAGAGTCCCAACATTTCTTGAGGTTTCAGATTAAAATGTTGTTTTGGAGATCTGCAGCCAGATAGTATACTTTGTTGAATCCATTAGTAATGCTTTATGAAGTATCTGTTAGCAAACAAATAATTTTTCTGTCAGGTGTGCTATGGAGGGGGGGGGTCTGCAGTTTGGTGGAGTTCTGTTGTGTATTTCATTTCTTTCTCAATTTCAACTATCACAATCATGAAAAGTCAAAGAAAAAAAAGGCAAACCTCCCAAAATCTTCCAGATTTATTCCATAGTTATATAGAATCTTAATTCCAGCTTCCTTAATGTTTATTACCATATTCTACAAAACCACTTTTTCATTTTTTTTTTAAATCGAAAACTTGGATTTCTTCTTTTGTTACTCAGCTTGCTTTTTCAGATCATACACTCTGGCTTTTTCAGGTGGTATTTCTGCATGTCATATCAGATCTCCCCAATTCTGAAGGTTGAATTATATTGTTTGTTAATAATTGGCAGTTTATTTCCCTTAATTTTGAATTGATTGAAATTTTTCATGTTTACTGTGTTCAAAATAGATGACAATTAGTATTACTAAAATCATGAAGAAATAAGCAGAATTTAACTCTATTAGTCATTTTGCAGTCTTCGAATTTCTATGCTTGAAGCACCTGAGTCAGAAAAAACAACCTATTACTGAAACTTTTTCTGAAATTCATGATGCTCATTAAATTGTTTAATGTTAGGTAATAAAATACGAGGGTAGTGTGAAAAGTTCTCGGCCTCAACCCATAGATGGTAACACTGTCGGTAAAATTTTTTTTTCTAAGTTGGTATATCTGTCATAAGCATCCATGTGAAATTGCAAGTCATTCTATCAAGTAGTTTGTGTTATACAGCTGTCTGAAGCAAAAGTGTTGTCCAAAAGTATTTTATCCTTTGAAATGGATAAAATTGAGTATTTTGCGGTTATAAAATTCTTTGTAAAAGAAGGTTTATCACCAAAAGAAATTCATTTGAAGTTCATAAAAGTTTATGGGCACTCTTCTCCTTCGTTTTCAACAATTAAGAGTTTAAACGTGACCGTACCAGCCTTGAAGATGATCCATGTGAAGGACGTCCAAAAAATGTAAACCAGAAATCATTGATCAAGTGCACAATATGGTATTGGATGACTGGCGAGTCAAATTGCTTGAAATTGCTGAGACTATAGGCATTTCAAAAGAACGTGTAGGATATATTTTGCATGAAGAATTGCAAATGAAAAAGCTTTGCACAAGATGAGTGGCACGCTTGCTCACAGCAGATCAAAAATGCACTCGCATGAAAATCTCTGAATAATGCTTGGAGCATTTTAACAAGAATAAAACAGATTTTGTGTGTTGATTTATTACTATGGATGAGACTTGGATTCACCATTACACACCAGAATCCAAACAGCAGTCAAAACAGTGAACAGATGCCAATTGTTCAATGCCAAAGAAGACAAAATCGGTTCCATCAGCAGGAAAGGTCATGGCATCGGTGTTTTGAGATGCTAAAGGCATTTTGTTTATTAATTATCTCGAAAAGGGTAAAACAATAACCGGGGAGAATTATTCTGATCTTTTAACCAAACTAGGCGAAAAAATTTGTGAGAAAAGACCTGGTTTGCAGAAGAAAAAAATCATCTTTCATCAGGACAATGCACCTGCCCACAAAGGTGTTTTGGCAATAGGAAAATTAAGGGAATGAATTGTTGGAACATCCACCCTATTCCCCAGATTTGGCTCCCTCTGACTTCTATCTCTTCCCAAAACTAAAACTGTTCCTTGCTGGTCAGTGTTTTTCTTCGAATCAAGAGGTGATTGCAGCTGTAGAGGGAAATTTTGCAGATCTTACTGAGGACCACTACAGGGACAGGATAATGGCGCTGGAGCATCATAACATTCAACATAATCTCCCTTAGTCTTAAGGGAGATTATGCTGAAAAATAAAATTAATTTTGAAATTATAAATTCGTTTTTTCATTTTTAGGCTGAGAACTTTTCAGACAACCCTCTTAGCTTAGCTTTTATTCAACAACCTATTGTTCTCACAAGTACTTTAGTTCCCATATTAGATCTTATTACAGCTCTTTTGGTTTTGCAGTTCTACTCTAAACATAATCTAATCTTGGTTGTATATGAAAAGAAACAATTATATCATATATCATCACCATCAAATTCCTGCCATCAGGGGGTATGGAGGATATGATAGTACTACATGAAAAATTTACATCATTACTAATAAAATGATGTAAGGAATTGTCAACGTAGATACGAATATAAATTAAATTACACTAATAAATATTTCCGATATTTTGGCAACGTCATGTTGCCATCTTCAAAAGGAACTTACAAAAAAAGGCACGTGCGCATAGGCACTACAACACAGTAACTGAGAATGAAGTGATGAAGCTATTGTTCTAAAAGTCCTGAAGGTGCCCTCTAGCGGGTTAAGTAGGTGTTCTTGGCCGTTGGACTGAAGGTCTGCTGATGTAAGCCTCCCAAATTTGGGGCAGTCTCATGCAACCAAATTTGTTGAGGTTTGGAGAGTTTCTAAGGGCTGAGGCTGATTCCATAAATAGTCTTTTGAATTTGTATTTGCTACAGTGTATTACTGTAGCTTTCTTCTACCGTATTCTGTGGTGGCGTGTATCCAGAGCATGGTCTGCAAGACCAGAATGGCCGTACTTGTGAAAACGGATGTAGTCCTTGTGTTCCGAAATTCTAATATTCGCTCTCTTGCCTGTTTGTCAAAATAAGACAAACTACACAGGTAAGCTTAATGCTCTTCTATTAGATCGGGCTACTTATCTCCCTATCGAATACAATCCCACCAACTCGCAAATCAGAAAACTTCACAGGCCCCTTAAGAAAATCACTTCTTGGCCTATAGAAGTTACAAACAGATTAAAGCCATTTAACTCTATATCCTCCCCCCCTCGTATTTATGGACTCCCAAAAATACATAAAGAAAATGTGCCATTACATCCCATAGTGGATGGCATTGATTCCCCCCACATACAAATTAGCTAAGCATTTGGCCAAAGCACTCGCACACTATACTGGCAACACACCATCACACATAAAAAACTCAGCCCACTTCAAAGCCAGCATAGAAAACTTCTAGAACACTCCAACATTACTAACACAATGTTCCAGCATAAAAATGTGCACAAATTCACATGGAGAGAAGATGCAAGGAATAAGAATAGTCTCATTGACTATGTTATTGTTGATAGTGATGTTTTCTCACTGGTGCAGGACACTAGAGTGTACAGAGGATTTCAAATTGGAAATGATCACTATTTAGTCTTGAGCAGGATAAAATTGAATTTCTTATTGAAAAGAATAACATGTAAGAAAGTTTTAAAGCGAATAAAAGTTGAGCAGCTCTCAGATGTGAACTGTAGACTAAAATACACAAAGATTATTGAAGAAAAAATGAAACAGTTTGAGAACAAGAACCAAACTTTGGAGATTCAGTGGCAAACCTTGAAGAAAACCCTGATTGATTCAGCCAGAGAGGCATGTGGTGAGGTTGTCTGCAAGGATAGAAAAATCAGAACTCCATGGTGGACACATGAAGTAAGAGAGGCAGTGAAGGAAAACAAGAAAGCATATCAAAAGTTCCTGGCAAATAAGTGAGCTTGTGCTCTTAGAGACTACAGAGATAAATATAAGAAAGCTAAACAAAAGTCATGGGAGGACTTTGGCAAGAACATGGAAAATAAATATCAAGAAGGTGGTAAGATATTCTGGAGGTTGTTGAAGAAGCTTAGAAATGGAGGAAAGAGTGTTGTAAAAGGAATTAGAGATGATAAAGGTGACATGAAAACTGGAAAAAAAGATATCCTTGAAGTATGGAGTAATTACTTTGAAAAATTGCTAAATGAAACAAGCAGTGATAGCACAGTGGTAAAAAACACTCAAGAGGCATACAGTCAGAAATACATATCCATACATGAAGTAGAAAAAGCCATCAAAGGCTTGAAGTGTGGAAAAGATCAAGAGTAGATGATATTCGACCAGAAATGCTTAAATATGGCGGTATAAAAGTCTTACAGTGGCTACACTGCATAGTTCAGAGGGCGTGGATAGAGGGAAGAATTCCTGATGGTTGGAGTAGAGCTCTCATAGTACCCATATATAAAAAGGGAAATAAAACTGAATGTGAGAATTACAGAGGTATTTCCCTACTGAGTGTTCCTGGCAAGATCTATGCAAGTATACTTGAGAAACGGTTGAGAAGAATTGTGGAAGAAAAGCTTGGTGAAGAACAAGCTGGATTCAGGCCAAATAGAGGCTGTCAGGATCAGATCTTCACTAAGCTTTACGACAAATAGTCGAGAAAGCATGGGAATATAACAAAAATCTGTATTTAAGTTTTGTCGATCTGGAAAACGCATATGACAAGGTGGCAAGAGAGAAGCTATTCAATACGCTACAGTTATATGGTGTCAATGCAGCATTATATCAAGCAATACTTAGTCTTTATTTGAGTTGTAAGTCAGCAGTTAGAATTGAAGGAAGTACAGGAAGATGGTTTAATGTTAAATCTGGTATGAGACAAGGATGTTCATTATCCCCTCTGTTATTCATTATCTATATGGATCACATTATGAAGGAAAGTGGTATTAAACCTGATATCAAAATTGGAGATGTTAATGTCAGCTCTTTGCTTTATGCAGACAATGTTATACTTCTAAATAAATCTGCTACAAGTCTGCAAGATTCCCTGACTAAATTGAATAGCTGTTGTAATAGATATGGTATGAAGGTCAGCAATAAAAAGACAAAGATAATGAAAGTAGGCAGATGGGAGAGGAAAGATTAGCAAAACAAGTGTTCTCTGCCAGGTTGGCATGAAAAAGACCCAGAGGAAGACCAAGAAAAAAGGTGGATTGATACAGTAAAAATGCCTTAGAGGATAGAAACATAAGATCTGACAATGTTGGAGTCCTGACAGGTAACAGACTGATTTGCAGGAAAATTGTAGATAGGAAGTTGGTAGTGATGTGAATTTTTCATGTAGTACTATCATATCCTGTACACCCCTTGAGGGTACATGGCAGGAATTTGATGATGATCTCTTAAATAAGATGAGAAATTTGTAATACAAAAGAATCAATGTTTAGTTAAATAACTATATACAAATATAATTATTTATAGAAAGAAAATTGTAAGAGATACACTTCTCTCTCTCTCTCTCTCTCTCTTTTTTTTTTTATTTATTTTATTTATTTTAATTATCACACTAAATTAAATTTCATGACATAGTATTAAAAAAAATGTTACGTTTACTATAAATAGCAGCGGATAGAAGAAACAGGCATTTAATAATCTCCATTTCTTTCCAGTTCCTTTACTAAGATTGCTTAATGCATAAGTCACTTAATAAAAAAATATAAAAATGTGTATCTGAATGAAACTCATCAGATAGTTCGCAACAGCATTCCTACTTTGGTCAGTTCTTAACTCTAGTTTGACTTCTGCAAGGAACATAAAGAAATATATGTATACAACTGTTATACAAGCAGCAGCATATCAATAGCTATGAACTGGGGCTTAATTTTCTACAGTCTATTCTTGTGGTTCCATACTGTATTGTGTTGTTTTTGTGTTTGGGGCTTTTGGGAATTGTTAGAGTTCTGCATTACTGTTCTTTTATTATCCTTGTCACCAGATGTTACATGCGTTGCAGATGGGGCCATCCATATCTATTGAACTTTTAGGCCATCATCATTCTTGTTGAGAATTGGATAATGCATATTAGCATCTCACATAATAAATTTAGTTTAATCCTTTATCCAACTGTGAGCAAACAAAGTTTGCGCCTGAAAGTATCTTCAGGACTGAGGTAAGGTGGTGCAACACCAGGGTGACTCCTTGCAAAGGTGGAGTTAGCTACTATCACTCCTATCTCGGTATCTCCCATATAATGCAAAACACATCTCCTTGTGGATATGTCTAATGTTATGCATTAAGGGAAGGGCCACTACCCAGACTAGTTTCGACCTTTATTGAGGTCTCTTCAGTGGGAGCCAGGCCCAAGTGGAGATACCAGCCAGAAGCAAGTCATCTCTACCTATAGGAGTTGCCAAATGGTGTGCCACCTTTTTAATAAATTACTCTGGATTTAGAGAAAGATGTTGAAAGTTTATTTTTCACTTGGTTAGAATATAATAAATTTGCTTCTGGCTGGTATATCCACTTGGGCCTGGCTCCCACTGAAGAGACCTCAATAAAGGTCGAAACTAGTCTGGGTAGTGGCCCTTCCCTTAATGCATAACATTAGACATATCCGCAAGGAGATGTGTTTTGCATTATGGGAGATACTGAGATAGGAGTGATAATAGCTAGCTCCACCTTTGCAAGGAGTCACCCTGGTGTTGCACCACCTTACCCCAGTCCTGAAGATACTTTCAGGCGCAAACTTTGTTTGCTCACACTTGGATAAAGGATTAAACTAAATTTATTATATTCTAACCAAGTGAAAAATAAACTTTTAGCATCTCACAGGCTTTTTGAATTTTTGTTCATACCAGGTTTTGTTATGATCTAAGGAATAAGTGCTGTTCCATGCATTTCTGCAGCATGTTTTAAGCATATGATCAGAAAAGCTTGGTTTCCTTCATAAAGGAATTTGATGTTTCATTTGTTTTCTTCTTTCCTTACTGAGATTGTTCATCCCGTATTTAAGGCAAGTTGTTTTTAATGCGAATCCCACCCCTCAAAAGGTTGTAAACCTATTGTATTATGTAAGTGTGGGCATGTTGAGGATTTTTTCAGTTTTATTATTATTATTATTTTTTTTTGTATTTTTATTTATTTTTTTACATAATCTGGAAGCCCTGCTCTCGAGATCAAAAATGGAACTTTTCTAATCTGTTTCAGGCCTCCAATAAGCATGGTAGTGGTCTTGCACTGGTGATGAAATTTATCTTCACCTAAAGACAATTGCAAATATTCATGCTCATGGTGTGATTCAAATCCATAGCCTCTTGATTGGGGAGCAGATTCACTTGCTAAGTGGCCAGCCATGCTATCAAGTTACAGGTGCATTGAATTAGGTATACATCATCATGGGCAAGAATTGGGAAAAGGGAATCCTTAGAGGAGCTGAGTAAATATTTTTAATTTAGTGAGTGGTTTAAATGTAGTCTTAATTATGATATTTTTGTAGTTTTCTATTTGTTCTGAGATTTCCTTAATGTAAGTAATAACTATGGCCTTATTGTATGTTTTTTTTTTTTATGTATTACTGAATAAAAAGTTTTGTTGCTGTTTGCAAATCATTTTTTGTGCTTACTCATCACTTCAAGTTGTCAATCCTCAGTTTTTGAAGGTGATAATGACACCTAATTTTTGTTTTGAATTAGCCTACATGTATTTTGTCCTCTGTTTATCAGTGTTAGACATTCTGAGGGAAGATTGTGAGGACAAGTATATCCTGACAATAAAGTGTGTTATGGTTTTCAGTTTCATTGAGAATCGAGCATTTGGAGGTAGGTGACTTAGAAATGTGCTTAAGTTTGGCAACTGTTGGGCCAAATGGTGAATATATTCAACATATCTGATCCATATTCTGGATTTCAGTGTAGCTGGATCTATAGTTTTGCTCAAAATATTCCATGTAAAAGTTAGCTATGGAGGAGAAAGTGGTCAGCTCATGGCTGCATCTATCTTTTTATTGGTAAAAGTTATTTTGCTACATGAAATAACCAGAATGAAGTATGTGGACAAAGAGGGCCATAAATTGGATGCAGAAATTTGTCCTTGAGAAGATGTAAAGATATTTAAATATCATCATCATCATCAAATTCCTACCATGTACCCTCAAGGGGTGTACAGGATATGACACTACTACATGAAAAAATTACATCATTACTAACTTCCTATCTACAATTTTCCTCCAAATCAGTCTGTTACTTGTCAAGACCCCAACATTATCAGATCTTATATTTCTATCGTCTAAGGCACTTTGTACTGTATCAATCCACCTATATCTTGGTCTTCCTCTGGGTCGTTTTCCTGCCAACCTGGCAGAGAACACTTGTTTTGCTAATCTTTCCTCTCCCATTCTATTTAAGTGACCATACCACCTGAGATTAGCTCTGCTAATGCATTCCTGGATGCATTAGCAGAGCTAATCTCATATAAAGATATTTAAATATCTTTATATGATTTTTGTTTATGAAAGATGTTATTGTTTATTATATATTCATAATCCTGTCATATAATATAAACGTGTTTTCCCCTAACTTTACAGGTTCTATCTCCAGGTCTCTATGTATTTGGTGTTTCACTATACTATACAGTGAAACAGTGAAAACCAATTTTTTAAAGTTTTTTTTTTTATTAGAGTATCTTCAAACCAAATAATTTCAAAAAAAAAAAACAAAAAAAAAAAACAGATAAAGCCCTTATAGGGAGTAGGCAATGACATTTTAGCCCATCTAATTGAGAGGGCAGTCATTCTCTCAAAGTATATATACATAAACTCAACATGTAGAATAAAATTATCAGCCAAATCTTAACAGTCCACTATTAGAGTTCTCCTATAGTTCAAAAAATTGGAAAGAAAAAAAAATCATACTCACTTTACAGTTGCTACCCACTCCATATTCTCATTCCCTGGCTTCGGATTGGAGTCCTGACCTTTTCCTCCCATATCAGGTTTTCTTTCCGTTTTTACGCTGGTGATAGATTTACTGACGGCGTCTGTTGGGGCACTGTCTTCCTGTCACTCGGGTGAAGATTTTTGGCTTGAGGAGTATTTGCGTGTGCATTAAACTAACGGGGCAATTCTTTCCTGCTCGAAAATTCCTCTGTTCGGACGATAGCTCCCAGCGAAGGTTTGTCATTAATCAATCGCTTTGCCTGGTGGACCGGCCAGCTTTTGTCATCTTTCTTTCAGACCACTGGCATGACTTCTCCTGAAGTTGCGTCTTCGATGGCTTACATCCAACGGACAACCGCTGGGGTACCGATGAAGACCTGTGGATAACTGATGACGACCTATGGATAATCAATACTCGATCTTCCTGCCAATGCCTTTTATTCACCTTCTTTCGTATCCCTGCACAAAGATATGGGACCATGAATATTTCGGTGTGATTCCTTGTTCTTTCCACACTGATCCTTTCTTTGATTTTCCACTACAGTCCTTTAATCCTATTTGTTCGGGCTGTGGAAGTGCATCTGAAGTTTGTAAGTCCATCTGATACTAACCATCGGAATTCACCAACAACTTTCATATATCCTTATAAGGAGCTAACATACGTTTTCTGGTGGCAATGTATTGCTTTTGTTCAATACATTCTAGAATTTTCCGTTTTAGGGCAGTAGGTATAGACAATTCCCATAGGGATTATTTACATTAACAAACTGTTTTAAATATACATAGACATACAGGTTATCATCCTTGGATGAAGTGCATTTAATTTAGAGAGAAATTGTTGTAATTCATCAGAAGAACCATTCCAGATAGCAAAAATGTCATCTACATATCTGAACCGATGGGTGGTAGGTCGAGGAGAAATGTTGTCAAAAATATACGTTGTTCAAAGTGCTTCATAAAGAAGTTGGCAAAAGTAGGAGAAATGGGATTGGCCATTGCTGTTCCTTCGATTTGTTGATATAACTTGTTTTTAAAGGAAAAATATCTGAAATGTATTACAAAATCAAATATTTTTATGTCTGAAGGAAATTGTTGTTGCAGTAATTCAATGGTGTCAGATAAAGGAACATTAGTAAATAATGAAACAACATCTAGACTAATCATAATATCTGAAGCATCCAAATGAAGATCCGAAATTTTATTTTTGAAATCCAAAGAATTTTTTATGTGAGTAGTAGTTCTTCTAGTTGAAGAAGTGTGTAAATTTCATAAAAATTTTGAAATTTTATTATAAGTGGGACAACCTATACAGTCTACAACTGGTCTTAACGGAATGCCTGGTTTATGAACTTTTGGTAGACCATACAATCTAGGTGGACGACGAAGGAAGTTTTAAGTTTTTTCTTTTGATCTTCAACCCATATAGATACATTATCTATAAGAGAATTAAGTCTTTTAATTGACTACCGGTAGGATCCGATGTGAGGGGTCTGTAAGTTGATAGTCACTGAGCAATAAGAGACATTTTTCTCTCATATTCTCTTCTATCTTGAATAACTGTAGGCTTCCATTTGTCAGTTTTCGTAATGATTAAATTGTTCTTCTTCTTCAGTGATTTCAATTCAGAGTAAGACAGATTGGGACGAAGGAGGCTTGGCATTCAAAAGAATTTTTGCACATTCAAAATGCATCATGTTAGCTGTTTTTTGAGATAAGGATTGAATACTTCTGTCTATGCTATGAAAAAAATCCATCATGGTACCTTATTTGGAGCAACGGCAAAATTATGCCTTTTTGATTAAACAAGACATTCACTCTCTGTTAGTGGATGGCCAGAAACGTTGATAACTACTCTATCTGAAGATATTTAATGCTTTTTAATATTTAATATTTTAATGCTTATCACAAGAAGCATTAAAAAATCTTGAGGTAAGAAGTCGATGATATGCAAAATAGTGCTAAAAGTTTCAGCCACTAATATAGATTCTAGAACATTCTTGATATCAACAGTTTCTCTATTTAAGATGGCAAGAGATTTTTTTTGTTTCGTGTAGCTGATAATTTAAACGTGATCTACTGCTGGCCTTTAAATAAATCCGATGAGTTCTTTGAGACCTAAAAACTTCTTTTAATTAACCTTCTTTACTCTAATACTTTACCTTACTTTATCTTTACTAATATCTAGCACACTTTAAATAGACTCTCCGTAAATTCCCAATATGTTTCAGTAAGAAAATGCCATGAGTAGACATTACTTAAAATTACAACTCACATAAAATTTTATTTATTAGTAGAATTTTCGCCTGAGTATCACAGGCATCTGAAGTTTTGCCTGCACTAGCAATCTGTGTCGATTTCTTGCCTTCTTCTGAACTTTAACATCTGGGAAGAGGTTTGCTGCTTTTTCATTTGCTATAAAGTAGTCTATTGATTTTTGTCCATGCACACCATTATATTTATGTATATTTTTATGCATGTATTCATTATTATTAAATTATCTCATTTTCCTTTTACGCTCTTTTATCTTGTGGTGTCGAGGGTTTATTAATTATTGGACCTAAACCATTCACAGCATAAGGTGGTCAGCCCTACACCCCAGTGTATCCTATGTCCTGTAGTGTTGAGTTCTCAAGGCTAGTTTTCCTGCTTTGCAGGATGAAAAACTCCAGGATAAACTGGGGGGGAAAACCCTAATGTCCATGCCCAAGACCGGCTAACTTGGCTATGGCTGAGGAAGATCCTTTAGCTCCTCACGTCATTGACAAGAATCGAACCTATGACACTCCTTCTCCAGGCATATGGTTGCGAAGCATACAGCCACTAGGCTAACCGTGTGGACATTAAATTATTATATATTATATAATCAATGAGTCGCTTTCCATGTTTGTTTACTGTTGGTTCTCTAAATATTTCTATATTATTATTAATTTTTTTTTCATTCCTATTCTGGCAGTATGATCTATTTCAAAGCTTTTGGTCATACTTTTCTCTAACTCTTCCACTTCCTGCTTCTACCCTCATGCTAACATTCTTCCTAATGAGGATTCTTTACTTAAAACTTTCTGTCTGTCTCTTTTCTTGCTTACTAACCTCAGGAAGAGGTCCTCCATTCTCCCTGAAGCTATTAGAGTACTCGAGGGCTAGGGGTGTTTCCTCCTCTTTCAACCAACCACTAATAGTTATAGTAGTGGGCAGCAGCGCTACTTGTATTAACCTCCTGTAGCATACATGTTACAATACTGTGATGTGGAAGGCAAGGGGAAACCACCACATTACATTCCCAAGTAAAAGCAGCAATAGAAGTTAAAAATGAAATCAAGATTGGCGATGGAGCCTTCACTGAAGGAGTCATGCTCGGCAGGAGAAGTAACCGGGCTTCTCAGGTCGACAACCAACGAAATCCTGGTACTTATTCAAAAATGAACACAAGAAATAAGCTGAATATTGGAACATGGAATGCAAGAACACTGCTAGAACCAGGTAAAATAGAAAATGTGAAAAAAAGAAATGGAAAGACTTGAAATAGACATTCTGGGCATTAGTGAGACGAGATGGGAGGGACAGGGTGATTTCTGGAGTGGAGAATTTCGGATAATATATTCAGGACAAAAGAAGGGCGAGTCAGGTGTTGCAATAATGCTTCATAAAAAAAAAGTTGGAAAGTTAATTACTACAATAATTAACTATAGTGACAGAATCATGGCAATAAGCATTCAAAATGAACCAGTAAACCTCAATATTATAATAGTCTACATGCCAACGTCACAACATAGCGATGAAGAAATAGAAGAAATCTGGAGCAGCTTTAAAGACAGAGACAATACAATAATAGTGGGAGAAGAGAGTAATGATAATGTTTCAGGACGATTTGGTCTTGGACATAGGAATGAAAGAGGAAAGCAATTAATAGAATTTTGCACAAAAACAGTTAGTTATAGCAAATACACTATTTCAAGTTCCAAAAAGAAGAAGATACACCTGGAAAGTGCCTGGAGATTCAAATAGATATCAAATAGATTATATATTGGTCAAGAAAAGATACATAAACCAAATAAAAAATTGCAAAAGCTATCCAGGTGCCGACATTAGTAGTGACCATAACCTTGTCTTAATGAAAACAGAACTGAAACATAGGAAACAAATCCAAAGACACAAACCAATAAGATGGAACCTTGAAACATTAAAGAGTAAAGAAGTAAAGAGAGAATACCAAGAGGCAACTGATCATAACATTCTAGAAAACATAAATAGTCAGAATAATATTGAAAACTAATGGAATATGATTAAAGAGTTAATTACAAATTCATCAAATCAATTATTGAAAAATGCAGAAAAAGAAAAAAAAACATTGGATAACAGATGAAATACTTGGCCTTATGGATGAAAGAAGAAAATATAAAAATGCTGTTAAAGAAGAAGATGTAGCCAAATACAAATATCTTAAAAATCAAATTACAAGAAAATGTAGACAAGCCAAAAAAGAATACCTGGAAGAACAGTGTAATAACATAGATGAATTATTTAAAAAAGAAAACATAGAGAAAGCCTATAAAGAAATTAACAAACTGACTTTCAAATTTAATAAGAACAGCAAAAACAACCATCAAAGATGAAAATAGAAAATTACTAATAGAATCTAAGGATATATTAATGGAATGGAAGAATTATCTTGAAAATCTCTATAATGGCAACGAACTTGATGTTGATATCAGCATAGAAAATCAAAATGAAGATAATCTAGGACCCCCAATAATGCGAGAAGAATTTGATAAAGCACTGTCCGAAATGAGTAAGGGAAAAAGTCCAGGTGTAGACAGTATTCCTATAGAACTGCTACAAAATCTAGGTGGTGAGACAAAAACCTTACTCTATCAATTAATAGCTCAAATCTATGATAGACGAGAAATACCAAAGGAGTTTATGAAATCAACCATAATACCAATACCAAAAAAGAATAATGCAAGCAAATGCAGCCAATTTCAATAGCTTTAATCCCATACATTAACAAAATTCTGCTAAAAATTATCCAAAATAGAATTTATTCAAAAATGGATTGTCTATTGGATGAAGACCAATTTGGATTCAGAAAGAATAAAGGAACAAGAGAGGCAATACAATAGAGAGAAGATTAGACCGCGTCTGATAAAGTAAACCAGCAAATACTCTTAAATAGTCTAACTAATATCAGCATAGGTTTGAGGGATAGGAAAATAATTTATCAAATTTACAAAAATCAAAATGGACGGATTAAAATCAATGATAAGGAGAAAATAATGAATATCAGGAGTGGAGTAAGACAAGGATGTATACTTTCACCACTTTTATTTAACTTATATATTGAAAAGGCCATTCAGGAAACTAAAGATAAAATAAATAGTGGCATAAAGATAAATGGTGAGCAAGTCATGTGTATAAGATTTGCTGATGACATAGCCCTTGTAGCAGAAAACAGAAAAACGTTAAAAACAATGCTAGAATTACTACATAATAACCTTGAAAAATATAAAATGAAAATCAACACAGATAAGACTAAAATAATTGTTACAGGCAAAATCCCTATCAATACAGAGCATATAGACATCAGCGGGAAAAAATAAAACAAGTGACTTTAAATATTTAGGTAGCCTAATAACAGAAGATGGCAGAACAAGAGAAGACATAAGTTCAAGAATAAACAACACAAAAGCCCAATTCTCTAAGATGAAAAGCATTTTAACAGGAAACCTCAACCTACAATTGAAAAAAAAAATTAGTAAACACATTGATATGGAGCATTGCACTGTATGGATGTGAAACCTGGATTCTAGGCAGAGAAGATGTAAGATGATTGGAGGCTTTTGAAATGTGGTGCTGGTGTTGGATCCTATTTCGTCTTAATCTATACCTTGGATCCGACATGTTATTTACTATGATGTTCTTAAACAAAATAGAAAGTTGCTAGTTGATTTCTAATTCAAATATAAAGAACATTTATATTTAAAGACTGCGCCACTTTATATCTGAATTAGTTCAAGAATTGAAGATAAACCAACTCACAACTATCTCTCCTTTTAGGTGTTAATATTATATATACTGACCGAGAATATTTAACTTACTTAATTTACCCGCTTTGGTTCGAATATTTTATGAATGGTGCAGTAAAAGAGATTCAGGCAAAACACATCTTTTGATTAACAAAAACAAACACTTAATTTTAGAATCACAAATTTTACACTTAAGTTTAAATCAGTAATTAAGATATCACAAACATTTTAGCTTCTCTGATAAGTACAATCATACAAACTCAGACAATGGTAAATCTATTATCTCTAATACAGTCTTCTTACAGTTCCTTAAGTTCCAAATACAATAAAAATTGCAGTAACACACCTCTTCACAAACAAACACTTTTAATTTTACACTTCAGTTAATTCTCACTAATAGTTACTGTTAATATAAGGAAATTCTAGGATGAAACTTACACACTTCTCTGTATAGAAATATTAATGGTTGGAATAATCTTACCGATAATATTTTTTCTTCATCTACTTATATGTAAGGGCATGCTTAAGGGTCAAAGCTGTATAACTGAGAGGAGACCTCCACATAGCCTTTAAAGGAATGCAGAGAACCGACCAGGGCTTCTGACCTAATGTCCAATCCTCACCTTCTCATGGTGCACCCTGTTGGGTATCTACTTTGATACAGAACGAACGAGGATGGGCTGGCAATTTGGGATTTAGCCGACCAAATTGTATTCTTATTGGTTAAACCAAAATAGAAAATGATGGTACAACATGACAAAATTTCATGCCGGCTGGGGCGTCGCCCGGTTAAACAAGGCCCCCGTTGTTTTCGCCAGGGAACCAGGGCGAACAGCGAAAAGTCAGCTACTGGAACAAATCTGAAAACAAACCCCAACTCAACATCACCAGAGTTAAAGATCGGTACTATCAATGTAAGTAGCCTGAATGGCAAAGAAATGGAGCTAGCTGAGGAATTAGATAAGTACCAGATCGACATAATAGGGGTGACTGAAACAAAAAAGACCAAAACTGGTGAGATCTTTCTGAGCAATAAATACAAAATGTTATATTCAGGCAATGACAATCAAGGAAAAGAAGGAGTAGCCATAGTATTCAACACAAAATACGAGGCTAATATTCTTGAATGGCAGTCAGTCTCAAGTAGAGTAATGTGGGCAAATATGAGAATGGGGAACTGGACAATGAGACTTATTTGTGCCTATGGTCCCACAGAAGGTTCTACTAAGGTAGAAGTGTAGGAATTTTTTGAGGCTTTAGAAAAAGCAACTGACACAATGAAAAAGGACAAGTTGGTCCTTGTTGGGGATCTAAATAGCAGAGTAGGAAATGATTGCGAGACATACAAAAATATTTTGGGAAAATTTGGAGAAAAGAGCAAAGCTAATAATAATGGCAAATATCTGTTGGATTTCTGCTCAGGACATGGACTGGTTATTACTAACACCATGTTCCAACATAAAAATGTGCACAAATTCACATGGAGAGAAGAGGCTAAGAATAAGAAAAGTCTCATTGACTATGTTATTGTTGATAGTGATGTTTTCTCCCTGGTGCAGGACACCAGAGTGTACAGAGGATTTGAAATTGGAAGTGATCACTATTTAGTCTTGAGCAGGATAAAATTGAATTTCATATTGAAAAGAAAAACATGTAAGAAAGTTTTAAAGCGAATAAAAGTTGAGCAGCTCTCAGATGTGAACTGTAGACTAAAATACACAAAGATTATTGAAGAAAAAATGAAAGAGTTTGAGAACAGGAATCAAACCTTGGAGATTCAGTGGCAAACTCTGAAGAAAACATTGATTGATTCAGCCAGAGAGGCATGTGGTGAGGTTGTGTGCAATGATAAAAAAATCAGAACTCCCTGGTGGACACAGGAAGTTAAAGAGGCAGTAAAGGAAAAGAAGAAAGCTTATCAAAAGTTCCTGGCAAATAAGTCAGCTTTTACTCTTACAGAATACAGAGACAATTGTAAGAAAGCTAAACAGTGTGTAAAACTAGCTAAACAAAAGTCATGGGAGGACTTTGGCAAGAATATAGAAAATAAATATCAAGAAGGTGGCAAAATATTCTGGAGGTTGTTGAAGTTTAAGAATGGAGGAAAGAGTGCTGTAAAAGGAATTAGAGATGATAAAGGTGACATGAAAACAGGAGAAAAAGATATCCTTGAAGTATGGAGTAATTACTTTGAAAAACTGCTAAATGAAACAAGCAGTGATGACAGCACAGTGATAAAAAACACTGACCAGGCATGCAGTCAGGAATACATATCCATACTTGAAGTAGAAAAAGCCATCAAAGGCTTGAAATGTGGAAAGGCAGCAGGAGTAGATGATATTCGACCAGAAATGCTGAAGCATGGTGGTATAAGAGTCTTACAGTGGCTGCACTGCATAGTTCAAAAAGCCTGGACAGAGGGACGAATTCCTGATGATTGGAGTAGAGCTCTCATAGTATCCATATATAAAAAGGGAAATAAAACTGAATGTGAGAATTACAGAGATATTTCCCTACTGAGTGTTCCTGGCAAGATCTATGCAAGTATACTTGAGAAACGGTTGAGAAGAATTGTGGAAGAAAAGCTTGGTGAAGAACAAGCTGGATTCAGGCCAAATAGAGGCTGTCAGGATCAGATCTTCACTTTACGACAAATAGTCGAGAAAGCATGGGAATATAACAAAGATCTGTATTTAAGTTTTGTCGATTTGGAAAAGGCATATGACAAGGTGCCAAGAGAGAAGCTATTCAATACGCTGCAGTTATATGGTGTCAATGGGGCATTATATCAAGCAATACTTAGTCTTTATTTGAGTTGTAAGTCAGCAGTTAGAATTGAAGGAAGTACAGGAAGATGGTTTAATGTTAAATGTGGTGTGAGACAAGGATGTACATTATCCCCTCTGTTATTCATTATCTATATGGATCACATTATGAAGGAATGTGGTATTAAACCTGATATCAAAATTGAAGATGTTAATGTCAGCTCTTTGCTTTATGCGGATGATGTTATACTTCTAAATAAATCCGCTACAAGTCTGCAAGATTCTCTGACTAAATTGTAATAGATATGGTATGAAGGTCAGCAATAAAAAGACAAAAACAATGAAAATAGGCAGAATCATTGAAAATGTCCACTGTGTTGTGAATGGAGAACCTGTGGAATAAGTAAAACATTTCAGTTACTTAGGCACGATTTTTACTGAAGATGGTAAATTAAATATAGAAATAGACAACAGAATCAGCAAAGCTGGTATGGTGGGAAGTCAATTGAATAAATTCATATGGAATAAAAAAGAAATTAGTCGGAAAACTAAATTAGCTGTATACAAGACAGTGTTCAAACCAGTTTTAACTTATGGATCTGAGAGCTGGGTCAGAAGTAAAACACTTGACCAAAGACTAGAGACTGTAGATATGAGAGTCCTGAGAAAGATTAGAGGCATGAACAGATGGCATCAATGGCAATATCATATTAAAAATGAGGATATTAGGAAAGAACTTGACATTGTCAGCATCCAGGAATGTGTTAGCAGAGCTAATCTCAGGTGGTATGGTCACTTAAATAGAATGGGAGAGGAAAGATTAGCAAAACAAGTGTTCTCTGCCAGAAAAGAAATTAGTCGGAAAACTAAATTAGCTGTATACAAGACAGTGTTCAAACCAGTTTTAACTTATGGATCTGAGAGCTGGGTCAGAAGTAAAACACTTGACCAAAGACTAGAGACTGCAGATATGAGAGTCCTGAGAAAGATTAGAGGCATGAACAGATGGCATCAATGGCAATATCATATTGAAAATGAGGATATTAGGAAAGAACTTGACATTGTCAGCATCCAGGAATGTGTTAGCAGAGCTAATCTCAGGTGGTATGGTCACTTAAATAGAATGGGAGAGGAAAGATTAGCAAAACAAGTGTTCTCTGCCAGGTTGGCAGCAAAACGACCCAGAGGAAGACCAAGATATAGGTGGATTGATACGGTACAAAGTGCCTTAGACGATAGAAATATAAGATCTGATAATGTTGGAGTCTTGACAAGTAACAGACTGGTTTGGAGGAAAATTGTAGATAGGAAGTTAGTAATGATGTAATTTTTTCATGTAGTACTGTCATATCCTGTACACCCCTTGAGGGTACATGGCAGGAATTTGATGATGATGATGACTTATATGTAAACACTTTTTATAACTGTAAACACTTTAAACAGTATACGGCACTCATTAAATAAATTTTCTATGCAATAACTGAATTAATCGTCAGTCACATAAACAAACGTTCTTGCATGAAATACTACTGATCTCTTATGAATTAAGGCAATACACAATAATTAATTAACTTGAGGTTTTACATGCACAGCTGTTCATTCTTCCTGCATTCAAATAATTCTTTAGGCACTATAATTCTAATCACAGTTAACGGTAAACTGCAATTTTTCAGCCTCCACTATACTCTAGAAACTTCGTACTTTGCTTCAAGGTTCCGTACGTCCTTGAAAGGTCGGCGCTGAAATTAAATCTCAACTCAAGTATCGCTGGTCTGTTTAATAGTCACTCAGCTGTCTTCCGTAGCTATAATTGTTATTCTACAATTTATTAGCTAACCGCCTCTCGACTAGTAGACTTTATTAGCTGCTTGAGCGACTTGCACTTGCGCTATTATCGCACTGTGATTCCCGAATGCTCCGATTCCAACCTAATGACAATCCTCTCCTTTTTCTCTCTCTTAATTCCTCTAATCTCCCCTTAATTCATTAATAATTTCAGCGTTCATCGCTTTTTATATCCATTCTTCCCGCCTAAATTGTTCTCGTGATCTAAAACTCTTTTCAATAAACTTTCTCCTCACGTGGTGTTCCAAAACGTGCTCGCTCACTTACATACGTCTCCATGACAACCAAACAAAATATAATAAAATTGAGGTATTGCATAACGCTAAACTTCTACAAATAGGAATAAATAAGGAATATTTACATTTCAATTAATGCGCAGTTAAATTATCAAATACAAGTTCTTATAATATTAACATAATAATAATTAAAATAGCTTAATAATATTTAATACAGTCTTTTCCTTATTAATACATATATCCTTGATTAAATAATTAAATTATAAACAAGTGATTTACATTAAATAATATTTACAAATGTAGCCTTTGCCATGGTGGATTATGTTGGATTCTGAGGAGAGTATTAATAATTTAAATTTCTCTTCATTCAGAATCCAACACTGGCATCGCATGAACAAAATAAAATGGACAGAAAAAAAATCAAACCAACAAGTCCTGGGAGAGATAAACGAAACAAGAACTCTAATAAAATCGATCAAAATTAGAAGGGATAGGTGGTTTGGACATATACTTCGACATGATGGACTTGTGAAAAGAATAACTGAAGGCAAAATAGAGGGGAAAAGAAGAAGAGGCAGACCAAGGAAAAGTTTTCTTGACCAAGTCAAAGGCACGGGTTTAAGGAGTTACCAGGAGGTTAAGAAGAAAGCTTTAAAAAGTTTTAAAAGCGGTATACCGTGAGTAGACATATCGATACAAAATTAATAACGGAAAAACTCACGTACAAAGATTATTTAATAGTTTAATTTTCGCCTGTATGTCACAGGCATCTTCAGTACATTAAGCTCAAATTAAACAATAACTGACAATTCCAAAAAGCGCCACCTAAGTAGCTGGTGTAAGATAACTAAAAAGGTCAATAACTTTCCTTAAAAAAAAAAAAAAAGTAAAGAAAAATCAATACAATAAAAAGTTAGGAAAGATGAGCTGATTTGTGAAGTACTATCTCCCATAAAGGGGATAGACGTAAGCCGTTGGATCTGTTTAAGTTAGGAGAATGAAGTAGAGTTTCACATGTTTCTTTATAAAGGCGTTCCATGAGAAATTGATTTTTGTGAAGAACTTTTGTCTTTCTCCAATGAACTCTGTGTCTGGTGAAGATGGCATGTTCTGCAAGTCCAGACTTTTCAGGTTTAAAGTATTCAATATAAGATTTGTGTTCTTCTAGCCGAATAGAGGCAGATCTTCCCGTTTGTCGAAAATAAGATAATCCACAAGAGCACGGAATATGGTAGAAACCTGGATGATTAAGATGTGGAAGCTTGTCCTTAGGAGAAGTGAGAAAGGTTGAGATTTTTCTAAACAGTCGAAAGGCAACAAAAATATTCAGTGGTTTTAAAACTTTTGCTATATGTTTACTGATGCCTTGTACATAAGGGATAGTAATGCGCATTATTTCTTCTGTGTTTGAAGAGGAAGACATATTAAAACTATTCAAAGTTCTTTTAATAAAGCAATTCTTATAACCATTAGATAGAAAGGAAGAAGTTATATATTATAGTTCTTTCTGTAAAAGATCGTCTGAAGAACAAAAGGAGTGGGCCTGATGAACCAGTGTTTTAATAGTTCCTGCCTTTTGACTGGGATGGTGATGAGATTCCGCATGGATATAATGGCCTGTATGAGTCTTCTTTCTATAAACTGAGAAATGTAGGTTACCATCTGATTGGCAAAGAATTAGAAAATCTAAAAAGGCTTACTGTTTATTTGATTCTACTTCTAGGGTAAACTTGATCCTAGGATGAAATGCGTTTAACTTAGTGAGAAATTGTTGAAGTTCATCAGAAGAGCCATTCCATACAGAAAAATGTCAACGTTGTTCAAAATGTTCCATAAACAAATTGGATATAGCAGGAGAAAGAGGATTATCCATTGCTATTCCTTCAATTTGTTGATACAACTTATTTTTAAAGGAAAAATAACCAGAATTTATTACAAAATCAAATACGTTTACAATGTCTGAAGGAAATTCCTGTTGTAGTAATTCAATACTTTCCAAAAGAGGCACATTTGTAAATAAAGAAACAACATCTAAACTGATCATGATATCAGAAACGTCCAAATGAAGATCTGAAATTTTATTTTTGAAATCCAAAGTATTTTTTATATAAGTATCAGTTCTACTAGTTGAAGAAGAGAGTAAATTTGATAAAAATTTTGAGATTTTGTAAGTGGGGCAACCTATACAATCTACGACTGGTCTTAACGGAATGCCTGGTTTATGAACTTTTGGAAGACCATACAATCTAGGTGGACGGCCGAAGAAGGTTTTAAGTTTTTTCTTTTGATCTTCATTCCATGTAGATACATTATCTTACGTCGGATCCTACCCGGAGTCAATTGAAGAGACTTAATTCTCTTATAGATAATATAGATTGTTTCTTTATTTACAAATGTGCCTCTTTTGAAAAGTATTGAATTACTACAACAGGAATTTCCTTCAGACATTGTAAACGTATTTGATTTTGTAATAAATTCTGGTTATTTTTCCTTTAAAAATAAGTTGTATCGACAAATTGAAGGAACAGCAATGGGTAATCCTCTTTCTCCTGCTATCTCCAATTTCTTTATGGAACATTTTGAACAACGTATCTTTGACAACATTTTTCCCAGACCTACTCATTGGTTCAGATATGTCGATGACATTTTTGCTGTATGGAATGGCTCTTCTGATGAACTTCAACAATTTCTCACTAAGTTAAACGCATTTCATCCTAGGATCAAGTTTACCCTAGAAGTAGAATCAAATAAACAGTTAGCCTTTTTTAGATCTTCTAATTCTTCACCAAGATGGTGACCTACATTTCTCAGTTTATAGAAAGAAGACTTATACAGGCCATTATATCCATGCGGAATCTCATCACCATCCCAGTCAAAAGGCAGGAGCTATTAAAACACTGGTTCATCGGGGCCACTCCTTTTGTTCTTCAGACGATCTTTTACAGAAAGAACTACAATATATAACTTCTTCCTTTCTATCTAATGGTTATAAGAATTGCTTTATTAAAAGAACTTTGAATAGTTTTAATATATCTTCCTCTTCAAACACAGAAGAAATAACGCGCATTACTATCCCTTATGTACAAGGCATCAGTAAACATATAGCAAAAGTTTTAAAACTACTGAATATTTTTGTTGCCTTTCAACTGTTTAGAAAAATCTCAACCTTTCTCACTTCTCCTAAGGACAAGCTTCCACATCTTAATCATCCAGGTTTCTACCATATTCCGTGCTCTTGTGGATTATCTTATTTCGGACAAACGGGAAGATCTGCCTCTATTCGGCTAGAAGAACACCAATCTTATATTGAATACTTTAAACCTGAAAAGTCTGGACTTGCAGAACATGCCATCTTCACCAGACACAGAGTTCATTGGAGAAAGACAAAAGTTCTTCACAAAAGTCAGTTTCTCATGGAACGCCTTTATAAAGAAACATGTGAAACTCTACTTCATTCTCCTAACTTAAACAGATCCAACGGCTTACGTCTATCCCCTTTATGGGAGATAGTACTTCACAAATCAGCTCATCTTTCCTAACTTTTTATTGTATTGATTTTTTTTTTTTTTAAGGAAAGTTATTGACCTTTTTAGTTATCTTACACCAGCTACTTAGGTGGCGCTTTTTGGAATTGTCAGTTATTGTTTAATTTGAGCTTAATGTACTGAAGATGCCTGTGACACACAGGCGAAAATTATACTATTAAATAATCTTTGTACGTGAGTTTTTTCCATTATTAATTTTGTATCAAGAAGAAAGCTAATGACAGAGCGGAATGGAAGAAATTGCTGCTGAGCTACCAGTCCCAAAACTGATGCAACTGATGATGATGATGATGAGAGCTCTACTCCGATCATTTGGAATTTGTCCCTGTGTCCAGGCCTTCTGAACTATGCAACGCAGCCACTGTAAGACTCCATGCTTGAGTTTCAGGTCAAATATCATCTATTTCTGCTGCCTTTCCACATTGCAGGCTTTTGATGGCTTTTTTTTACTTCAAGTATGGATATTCTTGACTGTGTCTGTTGAGTGTTTTTTACTACTGTACTGTCATCACTGCTTGTTTCATTCAGCAATTTTTCGAAGTAATTACTCCATACAATAAAGATATCTTTTTCACCAGTTTTCATGTCACCTTTACCATCTCTAATTCCTGTTACAGCACTCTTTCCCCCATTTCTGAGTTTTTTCCAACAGTCTCCAGAATATTTTGCTACCTTCTTACTAAAGTCTTCCCATGACTTTTGTTTAGCTCCTTTTACACAGTATTTAGCTTTTTTACATTTGTCTCTATATTCTCTAAGAGCACAATCTGACTTATTTGCCACAAACTTTTGATATGCTTTCTTCTTTTCTTCACCACCTCTTTAACTTCCTGTGTCCACCATGGAATTCTGTTTTTCTATCCTTTTAGATAACCTCCCCACAAAGCCTCTCTGGCTGAATCAATCAATGTTTACTTGAGGATTGGCCACTGACTCTCCATGGTTTGGTTCCTGTTCTCAAACTCTTTCATTTTTTCTTGAATAATGTTTGTGTATTTTAGGCTACAGTTTACATCTGTGAGCTATTGAACTTTTATTCGCTATTTTATTTATTATTATTTGATATAAATGAAGATTTTCTTTATATTTCCATAAACATAAGTTATTCTAATCTTTAAATGGACACGCAGTACGAAATATGTGTACTTTCATTTCATTAAAGTTAATTACTGTGGTTATCTTGTAATTTATTGTTTAACATAAGTTATAGTTAAAGCTATGTGAAATGTATTATCAGTATTCAGGATTATGAAGTGTTATCTGCACATGATTAGTTGGCATGTATACTCCTCTCTTTTATTTGCATGTGTTTTGGTATGCTTCTAATTGTGCTAATTTTTGGTTTACTTAAACTTAGTAGGTGTATGCAGAGAGTGATTATGATGAGATTTTCTGATTCGAAATTATAATTTTTTTCAGTGTCTACACATTTCTGTCCACATTTTTACACCCCATGATCTGATTTTCATTAAAGTTGGAAACTGTATGAAGAAAACAATTCTTTTTTGTATGTACATTGTTGTACAGCTTTGGTCATTGAGTTGTGATTTACTTTTTTCCTTTTGCCTTATTCCCTTCTTGACTTCCTTTCTTTCTTTCTCGTTTTTTTTCTACTCATATTTATGCTATATATATACACCATTATCATATATTTTTATTTGCTTCCTGTCCTTTACAGATTGTACAGAATATCACAACCACCAGAAGAGTACTGAACTGAAAAATTTGATATGATTAAGAAAGATAATAAAGATTTGGGCATTTTATGTTCCAAATCAGTTGTTTAGGACTTCTTCTGTAAAGAGACATTTTGATACTGTTCATAAGAACTTAAGCAATAAAAGTGAGCAAGAACACAAAGAGAACTAATGTCTTGTGAAAACTGAGCAAGACAAAAAAAACAGTCCAATACTTGGATGAAATTTATTTCAGGTAGGCCTAGTACCAACTTAGTTGCTGTCAGTTTTGAGGTTTCAAAAGTTATTTGCCTAACATGGAAAACCACTCGGTGATGGGGAGTATATTAAAGAAGCATGGCTAGAATGTGCTCTTTTCCTTTTTTGACAATCTTTCAGAAAAGATAAAAATTATTTAGCACATTAAAGATTTGTCTGTGAGTAGGAAAACGGTGAAGGATAGGATACTTAAGTTGGAAAGGAATACAGCAAAACAATTAACAAAAGATTTGGCTTCATGTAAGTTATTTTCTATTTGTGTTGATGAGAGCACAGACATTATATCATCAGCTAGGCTAGCAATCTTTGCTTGATTTTGTAGAGTTGACGAAGTAAGTGAAGTGATGATTAACCTTATAACACCACCTGAGGGTACCACTGGGGTTGAAATATGTAAATCAGTTATGAACAAATTATCTATTTGGCAAATTGATATTTCAAAAGTGGTGTCCATACAGATGGTGCACCCAGCATGATTGGTAAGGAAGCAGGATTTGTAAATCTTTTTGCAAAACATGTTTGTCATCCACTGATAAATTTTCATTGCATCATACATGAGGAGACTTTATGTGCAAAAGCTGACCTAAAGAAATTTCAAGAAGTGATGCAAACGGTAACCAAGGTTGTTAATTACATTTCTGGACATGCTTTGAATAAAAGTCAATTTCAGAATATAGTGAATGAGGTGGATTCAATGTACAAAGGACTAATAAGGTACAATAATGTTTATTGGCTTAGTCGAGGTCTTGTTCTGAAATGACTTGTTGAACTCCTGGCTGAGATAAATCTCTTTTTGACTAATCAAAGAGATTAGTCAAAAATCTGCAAAAATGATGATTTTTGCAGATTTTTGCAAACATTTAAATGACTTGAACCTTAAACTACAGGACTCTGTTATGTTTGATGACATAAAGGCATTTGAAATGAAACTAGGAGTTTTTAAGAGGGATCTAGACAGTGAGACATATTTTAGACATTTTCCACACCTAAAGAAATGCATCAATGATCTCCAAAAGGATGACAAAACAGACCCCCAGTATCTTAAAAAGCTATTTCTAAACATCATTGTGTCAACTGTCGAGCAGTTCTCTCTAAGATTTGTTAAATTCAGGAAATTAGAAGAGATTGCAAAATTTTAAGTTTCCAGACACTATAAAACTGGATGAATTAACTTGCAGATGGTTTCGTGGATAAATATAATTTTGAAATGCAGTTGATTGATTTTCAAAGTAGCTCAGTTTGGAGGCAGAAATTTGTTGGCCTCAGAGTTGACTTGAAAAATACTGAAAAGGAGAGATTAGAAACTGGAGTAACAGATAGAAGTGCAGAAAATGAGGTAATAAGGACTTGGAATACTGTTCCAGAAACGTTTGTATATTTAAAAATATCTATCCATTTTTGCATCTACATATTCTTGTGAATCATTGTTCTCAGTGATGAACTTCATTAATTCTTGTAATAGGAGTAGTCTTACAGATTGAAATGAGTAGCGCATTCATATCTCTAAAGGTTACAAAATATAAACCTGATATAAATTATCTGTCATCAGTGATGCAGTGGCAGAAGTCTCACTGATTCTAAATAAATAAAACATCCACTATTTTTCTTTCTCGAGTTTTTTTATTTGATATTTTCTACTAAAATATGGTAAAGATTAACTTCTGTTTAATATATTATGCAGGTAAAATAACACTTTATTTTATCTGTAATTTTTATGTATTACTCATAAGGGATTAAGAATTAATAAAAGAATATCTTTAATTTTCTTTTCTTTTATTGTGCTTTAGTCAAATAAAACGATCATGAGATTGTGCACTGTAATATATTGGAAAAACTTGAAAAAACGTATGTTTCATTGATCCTTATAAAAAAAAACAAAACCAGAATATTCAGAATTATTGTTTACTCTTTTGCTGATGTTAAAAATTGCATCTTTAAATTGTGTGGCTGTATGTGGCAACTAGAATTAACACTTAAAGGCAAATAAAAAAATATCCATGCTATCAACAGGGTAGAAGGATTTTTAAGTAAAAATTCTGTCACTACATTCATTCAATCTTACATGACTTACAACAATATTCGTAGATTTTAACACTCATCATCAAATTCCTGCCATGTATCCTCAAGAGGTACAGGATGTGATAGTACTACATGAAAAATTGACATTGTCACTAACTTCCTTTCTACAATTTTCCTCCAAATCAGTCTGTTACTTGTCAAGACTCCAACATTATCAGTTTCCCATCAACAAAAGTTTCCCATCCCTTTCTGACCCAGATCTTATATTTCTATCATCTACGGCACTTTGTACTGTATCAATCCACCTATATCTTGGTCTTCCTCTGGGTCATTTTCCAGCCAACCTGGCAGAGTACACTTGTTTTGCTAATCTTTCCTCTCCCACTTTAAGTGACTATACCACCTGAGATTAGCTCTGCTAATGCATTCCTGGATGCTGACAATGTCAAGTTCTTTCCTAATATCCTCGTTTTTAATATGATGTTGCCATTGATGCCATCTGTTCATGCCTGTAATCTTTCTCAGGACTCTCATATCTGCAGTCTCTAGTCTTTGGTCAAGTGTTTTACTTCTGACCCAGCTCTCAGATCCATAAGTTATAAGTTGGCTTGAACACTATCTTGTATGCAGCTAATTTAGTGTTCTGACTAATTTCTCTCTTTATTTTAGTGCTCTAGTGTGATTTTTGATTATTTGAAAAGGTTCTCCCAATACTTAAGAGACACCAAATAATAATATGTTTCCCATCCCTTTCCCTAAAGGGCCTCTGCAGCCCTACCACTTTTTTCTTACACTGACTTCACTCCAAATGCTAGAGTGACTATACAGCATCTGTGAATGCCCAGTGAACATATGGGTGGACCCCCTGTCCTAGGACCACATAGTTGAGAATCAGTTCCTGATTTTTATTGCATTACATGAGGATACATAGCATTTCAGAAGCCTCCTCAAATTTCCAGATATAAAGTATATTGCTGTACTACTACAGATTTTGCAACGTTTTATGTGTGTATGTGTAGATCTGATATATATGTATGTATGTAAATAAGTTTTTTTAACTTGGGAATAATGTATTAGGGTTACCAAGTAATTTTATAAACTTGGTTATTTTTACTCCTAATCCCAAGTAAGCAAACAGTTAAGTTTGCGCTTGAACATATTTCAAGTCTAAAGGTGGTGCAACAGCAGGGCAACTCATTGTAAAGTTGGGTAAAGCTCTGATCACTATACTTAGTATTTTTCATAATGTAAAGCACATCTCACTAAGAGATGTATATAGTGCAATACATAATGGGTGGGGTGACTACCCATGCCGGTTTCAACCTTTTTTGAGGTCTCCTCAGTGAGTAGCTAAACCCTAAATACCAAGGTTTTAGTAATACAGAGCCTTATCAACTTTACCTATACAAGTTGCAACTTGTATAGGTAAAGTTGATACTTGGTTCCTTCAATTCTAACTGTTCACTTAACTCAAATAAAGACTATTTGCTTGATATAATGCCACATTGACACCATAGAACTGTAGCATTTTGAATTGCTTTTCTCTTTGCACCTTGTCATATGTCTTTTCCAGATCTACAAAACTTAAATACAGATCTTTGTTAGATTCTCATGATTTCTCAACTATTTGTTGTAAAGTGAAAGTCTGATCCTGACAGCCTCTATTTGGCCTGAATCCAACTTGTTCTTCACCAAGCTTCCGTTCTACAATCCATCTCAACTGATATTCAAGTATACTTGCATAAATCTTACCAGGAACACTCAGTAGGGAAATATCTCATATTCAGTTTTATTTCTCTTTTTATATATGGGTACTATGAGAGCTCTACTCCAATCATCTGGAATTCGTCCCTTTGTCCAGGCCTTCTGAATTATGCAGTGCAGCCACTGTAAGACTTTATACCTCCATACTTGAGCATTTCTCGTTGAATATCATCTACTCCTGTTGCTTTTCCACATTTCAGGCTTTTGATGGTTTTTTCTACTTTAAGTATGGATATGTATTCCTGCTTGCATGCCTGTTTAGTGTTGTTTTACCAATGTACTGTCACTGCTTATTTCGTTATTCGAAGGGAAGTTATTTCGCTATCAAGGATATCTTTTTCTCCAGTTTTCATGTCACCTTTATCATCTAATCACTCTTTCCTTCATTTCTGAGATTTTTCAACAGCTTTCAGAATATCTTGCCACCTTCTTGATATTTATTTTCCATGTTCTTATAAAGTTTTCCCATGACTTTTGTTTAGCTGACTTATTTGCCAGGAACTTTTGATATGCTTTCTTCTTTTCCTTACTGTCTCTTTAATTTATTATTTTTGAGTGTATTCTTGTGAAGAATTCTGTTAATTATTTTCCTGTTGTAGCTGTTCCTTATAAGTTTTGTTTCAGCACAACAAAACACATTTTGTTTCATATTCATGTTTAGCACATTGCAGGACAAATTTTCGCCTAGTATTGTGGTCCTGTTTGCCCATATGTTTCATTCTGGTTATTTTGTTAATCAAAATATCCCCCACCCCATAACCAATGTTTATATGAAATATTTTGAGCAATGAGCTCTAGATCCAGCTATTCTGAAACTCAAGGTTTGGCTCAGACCTTAGATCTGGGTCAAGACATTGGGTCCAGTGAACATGTGATGATGATGAACACACAGCCAGAAAACATTTTCCTAAGTCACTTAAACACATTCATTTAGTTCACACCCTCTGTCCAAAAAGAAACCAAACTTTTTGAAAATAGAAGAAACTACTGTCGTGACCTGTTGTATCTTTTTGTTGTCGAAAGCAGTAACTTTCATTAGTGTTGTGCCAGTTAACTATTTATGACATTTGTTTCATAAGAAGCTGAGTTATAGTGCCAAGAGTGACAGTGTGTTTTGACGAACTGTCGGAAAATGTGTTTCAAACAGAGAGCTGCGATTGACTTTTGTGTTAAACTTGGTGAAAGTTTTACTGAAATGCATCAAATGCTTCGAAAAGTATATGGTGATGAATGCTTATCCCGTACTCAAGTTTACGAGTGGTTTCAGTGAATTCAAAGTGGTCATGAGATGCTTGAGAACGACGGAAAGCCGGGCTGTCAAAAAACTGGATTGAGCGAAGTCAACATCCAAAAAGTGCGTGGTTTCATCTAAGAAAACCTGAAATCGTCTGTGAGATTGATTGAAGATGAATTGGGGATTCCAAAATCAACTGTGCACAACATTTTGACCGAGAGTTTGGGCCTTCGTAAATTGAATTCACGATTTGTTTATCCACAAGTTGACCGACGACCAAAAAATGTATCGAATTGAACACTGCAAGGACCTCATCGAGTATGAGCCTGAAAGCGCCAGAGTGCTGATTAGAGACCACCAGAAGAGGGCATCTGAAAAAAAGTCGCTTGGAGAAGTCAAAAGTAAAGGCAGTGCTGATTTGTTTCTACAATTCTAAGGGCATTATCCACAAAGAATTCATTTCACCTGGCCAAACAGTCAATAGTGAGTTTTATCTCGAAGTTTTGAAGTGATTGATAGCAAGAATTTGTTGCTTACGGCATGAATATCGTGATGTAGGCAGCTGGTCACTTTTGCACGATAGTGCACCATCTCATCGTTCGAACAATGTGAGACAGTTTTTGAGCAAAAACCAAGTTTATGCGTTGTATCACTCACCATATTCACCTGATTTAGCACCCTGTGACTTCTTTCTCTTTCCCCGACTTCATTTGCTGATGAAAGGAAAGCGATACAACACCATTGAAAATGTTCAAGCGGCAGTAACAACAACCCTCAACAGTATCCCAAAAACCAATATAAAAAAACTCATTTAACGAATTAATTGACCATGCCAAATGCTGAGGGAGAGTATATTGATTGAAATAAATTATTTGAATGATTATAATTGGCCTGTTTTATTTTCTATCAATCCATAATTCCAATAAGAAAATATCACAGAAAACATGTTAAATTCCTTAATTGTGAAAAGCCAAAAAACATGTTCATTTGAATACATAAATATGCACAATGTTCTGAACAATCAGTTTCTTCTATAACTGCATAAAAGTTGTCACCTTTGTTATTATGTGCTGTTTTATCTACTAGTTCACTAGTTTGTATATTTACACTTGAAGAAATCTTGTGCAATTAGGATGAAACGTTGTGTTGTCAATTAAAATCAGTGTTATCTTATTCCGGTGTTCTGCGTTTTAAACACTTAGTCACATACTCATGAACTGGCAAATTGTGCATACTTATATATACATACACACAGTCTTGCCATAAATACCGTTACAACTTCCACACACGCGCACACACACACCTGTGCTGCCCACAGAATTGCACAAGCCTGGTTCCATTAGTGACACTGTGATCAGCCAACATTTGCGTGTTTATCAGTAGAGAGTCGTCTAACTGTACAGGTTAACATGCAGTGGGGAAATTATGAGACCTGTGTGGCTGTAATAGCATTTCACAAGGTTGGAATGCAGCCACCTGTTATTTTCACCCCGATTAAAAACACTCGTGATCAGTAGGATGTTTGTATATCAGACTGTTAACCATTATAACAATACAGAAGAAGTATCTGATTGCCAAAGAACAGGTTAGGAATTAACAGCTTGTGAGGGTTGTGTAAGCACACCTCTGCCATAATCCTGTGAGAACACAAAGTGGTGTCATAAGAGATGAATGTTTTGCAGGGAACAATGTCCATGCTCTAACTGATGGCCTGGAAGGTGAGAGCCTATCATTGTTCTCCTGGAGACCCCCTCCTAATACATTATGTGGCAGAGGGTTATAAAATTAAAGGCACTTCTCTGGTAACACAAAGATATCCTCTTTACAGATAAGATTTTCACCATTGACTGTTTATCCACCAAAATGATTGGGTATATGCCCCAAATGGTCGCACAGCACGTTCCTTAGCACACAGGATTCAGAGAGGTCATCACACCTCGTCAGTGATAGTTTGGTGTGTGTGTGGGTGGGGGTGACATATAAGAGGGTATATCCAAGTTGCATTTCTGCAAGCGATGGGGCAAAACCTTTACCAGAGCATATCAAGACACCATACTAGAATCTGTGGTACAGCCCCTAAACAACACCTTGTTCCATTGTAGGCAGTGGACCTTCCAATAGAACTCAGCCACTGCACACAAGGTAAGGACCATACAAAGGCAAATGTGCCTGACCACTTTCACCGATTGATTGTCTGGAAGTCCCAATCTGAATCCAGCAACCAATCTAAATCTGTTAGACTTTAAGTTGGGGTCAGAGCTTGAGAGAGTAGCCTGAAATGACATTGCAGCACATTGCCAACCTAAAGGTAGATTTGGAGTGAGCAGTGGCAGCATTTCTGTGATTTTGTATGTGCTGCCATCAGTATGTGGCTCACAGATTTCGGGCATGTGTGAAGGCAAAAGGGGGACATTTCAAGCACATGTGGTGTGTGTGTGTGTGTGTGTGGAGAGAGAGAAAAAGAAATTGAATTTGCTTATTAGACTCTGATGGCTTGATAATTAAGTGACCTTAAAGTTATTTTGGTTTAACTTTAAATAAAGATGTTTTGAAATAATATAATTAACACAGAGAGTATACTTTATTTTGGATTATTATTTTTTCTTTAGTGGTTTTATTTTAGGGAATAGTAGTCCTCCCAAGCTGTCTCCACAGTTAAGTGAACATCGGGTTGGCCGTTCCTTGTTGTGGAAAGTATCTGATGCTGTTGAACGAAATGACCGGTCTTCAAAACTCATTAAAGATGCCCTACTTCAGGAAATTTTGACTGCAGATTATCAAGAACATATGCATGAAAAAAATGATTCCATGGAATTGTATATGTGCCCTATGTATATTAATAAGACTGAATCTCTCAGGTAAAGTAGCTTATTTCATTGTTTTATTTTCAGTTTTAATCTCATTTGCTAGTTCTTTTATTCCATAGCAGTGTTCGTACATTTGTTATTGCTGTACATATTAGGTACAGGTGTGTTTTTTGTTTATTCATGTCATTATTTAGTGTCATAAGATTATGTTTTAACAATAGAAAGTAAATGTTAGAAGAGTAATGTAATATAGTCATCACGGAATATTTGCAGTTTTTTTAAGTTAATTTTGCAACACAATAGTATTCCAAGATCATATTCATTTGCTATTATGGTTTGTGTTCTGGCATTTCTTTTCGTCTCCTGCTGACCTTAAGCAGATCTTTGTTTATGATTGACCTACTGAGTATGTGTGGTATATGAGCAGTTTACTTTACAACATAGTCCCATTGAGTTTACAATACAGATAGGTTGTAAAAGCAAATGAAATTGTAGTAATCTGTTTTAGTTAATATTATTAAAAAAAACGTTCATAAAAATGCATAGGTGTCATTCATTATTCATAATAATGCTTAATAGTTTAAATAACACCAAGAGGAAAAAATATGCATCATTATTATTAAACTCACTAATATTTTGCTGGGTTTTCTATTCTGATGATGCTGGGTTAGGTTAGGATGATAATGATAACTGTGACAGGTGAACAGTACCAAATTAAGTAATTGTGAAAACAATTTAAATTGTAACTGACACCTAATGTCCTTGCATGTCTCCCTCTTTGGGTTGGATAACTACAAAGTTAATTTAGAGAAATCTGTTAGGTCTTAAAACGATAGTCTCCCAGATCTTTGGTAAATTAATGCAACCATACTTGTTGAGGTTGGGAGAGTGCTCATTGCTGATACTAATTCTAAGAGTAGCCTCTCAGACCTATAATGACTTCTATGTAATATTTTTTTCTCTACAACCACTTGCAAATCTTTCATTTAGCTAGCTACCTTCATATGCTCTTCAAAAGATCTACTACATCCTCTTGAACATTGTGGAATATATAAAGTTCCTTGTGCCTGCAGTTTACCTACTTTGGACAGACTGGTAGATCAGTTAACATGTGCCTTGAAGAACACAAAAATTACATCCAAGATTGTCTGTATATGGGCAGATTGGGATTGGCAGACCATACCCTTCACAAAGGATCACATGGAGAAAAACATTACGTAGTGTAGATGTTTACAGGTCTGAGAGGTTATTCTTAGAATCAGCATCAGCTATGAAGCATTCTCCGAACTTCAACAAGTATGGTTGATAATTTACCATAGATCTGGAGAGTCTCTCTCCTTTTAAAACCTAATAGCCGGACTTCTCTAAATTAACTTGGTAGTTATCTGACCCATAGAGTAGATGTCAGTTATAATTTAAATTGTTTTCACAATTACTTAGTTTAGTGCTATGTGCCTGTCATTTATCAGTTATCATTGTGCTCTGATGATGCTGGGTAGAAAACCAGTGAAATATTAGTGAGTTTAATAAATGTATATTTTTTCTTCTTGGTGTTTTTTATACTGGTGGTAAGCATTGTTATGAATTATTAAAAAAATACCAGTGCACTTACATAAAAATAGTTTCTTTATTCAAGAAGAAGTTTCCACTAAGCGCGTTGTTGTGAGCATCCTCAGCATGATTTTAAAGATAGAACATTAGCACAATCAAATATGGCAGAAGAATTCTGGTTGACTCTCACCTATAGCAAACTTGTAAAGACTACAAGAATAGTTTGTTATAGTGGATAGTTTGCTATAGTGAATTTCTTTTTGCATGGCAGTTTATGTTTGGGGGATGGATTTGGACTTTCTATGTTTGCTCTAGTGAGAGTTTACTGTAACAGTGCAGATATAAAATCATGAGGTGTGATAAGAGATCTAATAAACACAAGAAAATTTGATGGAAGAAGCTTATTTTTTTGTAGAACCAAAAAAGGATGACAGCTTCCTGACAGTAGAATGTAACTTGGTGAAGTATCTTAGCACTGTACTCAGACATCGTAAAGCAAAAGGGATGGTTGTATGATTAACTTTTTATCTTGAACTGGCTAAAAATAGAATAGTCGCATATTCATTTATGGGCTTATTGATGGAAGTATCACTAAAACGATTAGATAGCAAAATATATTTTGTACTTTTGAAAAGTAGATTTTGAAATAAAACATGTGTCCATATATTCTATTTCTTGTTTTAACTATCTTTGGACCAAAAGAGTAAGCCAAATTATTGAAGGTCCTTATGGTGCCAAATTTTTTTACATAGGTGATGATGAGATACAGATTGTAATTCATCATCATCCACATGTCCTCTGTGTATCATCTGAAAAAACTTCAAACTGAAGGTCTCCATATGGTCGATGATAAATAAAGTCTAAAAAAAATGCTTTTATTTTCCTTGTAAACTTTTCTTAGGATAAATGGCATTAATTTTGTTTACATGCTCTTGGAGCTGTCTTAATGAACCCTTCTTATCATGCTCTAAAACCATCATCCACAAATCAATACTACTTTGAAAAGCTTAGGATTAGGTCCTTTCTTTTAAGTATTTAAGATTAGGTATTACTATATCATCCTTATTTCACTTGGTCTACATTTATCCCTATTGTGAGAAGTAGGGTTGCTTAACACAGCTAATGCATGTTAAGTGTTTTATTTATACCTTTAACCAAACTTTACTAGGACTTGTGTTAATAGAGCAGCACAGTCATAATTAGATTATGCTGCTCTGCTATAATTCATGATTCCATATCTGCATTGTTAATACTTCTGTCACATATGCTTTGTTGCTTCATTTTTCAAATGATACTGAAAATGACCATTATGTAGTGATAGAAAACTCCATAGATAAAAAATATTCTGTGTCTATATTTATTGTTTTTCATTTCAATATCAGGGATACCATCTTCTTAGTGAAACTATGTGTTTCTTCCATGATCAGCATCTTGTATAGGAGTAGTTTATTTTGTGCTTAGCTAGTGCTGCATTGGTTAAGCAACAGATATAATTCTCTCATTGCCATGTTTGCTTTTGAATAAACATGGTTGATCTGGGTTGTGAAGTCTTTTATCTCATTGTACCCCTAAGTGTTTGGCTACTGGTCACTATGCAATTGTGGTGCCAGACATGACCACTTCATTCTCCAGGGATGCTTATCTTCTTGTGATAGCACTGTAATGCTCTTGTTAGCATTACCATTACTTCAACGTGTTTTGAACCACTGTTCTAGTTGTGAGATTACTTTTTGCAGTTTTTACTTGCTAAACTAAAATGGAGGGAGTGTACCATTATAGCAGTATTGTCAATACATAAAATGTTATGTGCCATCCAGTTGTTTTTGACTCTTGGTGATATTGTGAACAAAGGCTCTCCATCCCACTCAGCCTCTTGTCTTTTCTTTTTGCAATTTAGTTCAAGTTGTAAGTGCCTTTATGTTGTCCATCTAACTCTTTTTGCAGCCTTCCTCTTCTTCTCATACCCTCAATCTTCCCCAGCATAACTGAATTTTCCAGTGATTCATCTGCTTGCATAATATGTCTTAAGTACGTTAACTTCTGTTTAGCAATCATTGTTTCCATGGAGCATTTGCTGTCTAAAACCTTATTAGTCATTCTTGCATTTCATGGAATTCTTAATAGTCTCCTCCATGCTCATAATTCAAATGAATCAGTTCTCTGTTTGTACCAGTTATATATTTGGTTTAATCTTTATCCAAGTGTAAGCAAACAAAGTTTGCTCCTGAAGTATTTTCAGAACTGGGACAACTCGTGGTAAAGGTGGTATAAGTTCTCATCACTTGCCTTAGTATCTCCCATAATGCAAAGAACATCTCCTTGTAAACATATATAATGTTGTACATTAAGGGAAGGGCCATTACCCAGACTGGTTTTGACCTTTATTGAGGTCTCATCAGTGGGAGCCAGACCCATAGGTGGTGATACTAAGGTGGAAGCAATGGAAGTCATATTTGCCGATACCAGTTGCCAAAAGGTGTCACACCTTATTATTAAAATTCTCTGGATTAGAGATAAGTTGATTAACATTTTTTTACTTGGCTATGCTACCAATTATATATTTGGTTTAATCCTTTATCCAAGTGTAAGCAAACAAAGTTTGCACCTGAAGTATTTTCAGGACTGAAGCAACTCGTGATAAAGGTGATATCGGTCTGGGTAGTGGCTCTTCCCTTAATGCATAGCATTATACATGTCCGCAAGGAGATGTGCTTTGCATTATGATACTAAGGCAAGTGATGAAAATTTATACCACCTTTACCACGAGTTTTCGCAGTCCTGAAAATACTTCAGGTGCAAACTTTGTTTGCTTACACTTGAATAAAGGATTAAACCAAATATATAATTGGTAGTGAAAAATCTTTCATCAGTTCTCTGTTTGTCTTTTTTCTTAATAATCCAGCTTTCACATCCATACATTCCTACTGGAAATACCATTGTTTGGCAATTTTACTCCCACCTCTATCTTTCATAATATTTGTCAGGTTTAACATAGTTTTTTTTTCCCATGACTATGCTTTTAATTTCCTTTTCATATTTACCATCATTTCTTATTCTGGATCCCAATAAATCATTACTTTCAACGATCTCTATTTTTATCTTCCTCCATCATAAATTCATCCAAATTGCAAACAGCTATCACTTTTTTTTTTTTTTTAACTGATGTTTAAATTAAGCCCAACTTTGTTGTTTTCCCTCTTAACCAATATAATCAACTTAAAGGTATTTCTTATTTCTGCTATGAATGTTGTATCATCTACATAATTTCAATTATTTTTCTGCTTGTGATCCATGAAATCAAAAGCTTTCTTGTAATCAATAAAACAGATGGATACTTCCTTCTGAAATTCTCCTGTTCTTTCTAATTCATCTCATGTTTGCTATCTGATCTCTAGTTCCTCTATCTCTCCTAAAGCCTGTCTGTTCTTGTACCATTTCCCTGTTAACTTATGGCCTTAGTTGGATCACTTTCAGCATAACTTTAATTGTATGTGAAATTAAAGCATAGTTCTATAATTCTCACAGTCTCTGGGATTTAATTCTTTTTGGAATTTAGATGAATACTGATGTTTTCCAATCTCTAGGCCAGTATATTTTCTTCCAAACTTGTTGACAAATTTCACTTAATATATTCACTACTCCCCCCTAGCTGCTCTCAATAATTTCACCGACACTCCATCAGCTCCAAGAGCTTTTATTTTAGCAACTGTTCCATTGCTGATATCATTTCACTTTCTCCTTCAGTATTGATATCTTTCTTGTAAAAATCCTGAACATATTCTTTCCACCTTTTTTTCACTGCTTCTTCTTCCATCAAACATTTTCTCAAATTACTTTTTACAACTCCTAATGTAGAGATAAACTTCCCTGTAATAACTTCATTTATCTTTCTAAACAGATAGCTTGTTTTACTCATAATGTTGCTTTCTTCAATTTCCTTTCACCTTTTGTTTAGACGTTTTTTCGATATCATTCCTAGCCTGTCCCTGGAAATTGCACTCAGTTGTCTAACCCTTTCTTTGTTTTTCTGAAGTTTCATTTTTCTTCTGCTATTTGAATTGCCTCTTCTGACGGCCATTTACAGTCTTTCTTTCTTGTTGCTTTTCTTAGTCTTCTTTACTTCTTCTATTACTGTACATTGTTTCTTTCCCACAGTTCTTCAAATTCTCTTCCCATTCTCTCCACGCTTTTTAATTTCTTTCCTACTTCTACTTTAAATGTGCTTCATTCCTATGATTTAAATCAAATTTAATATTGTCGTTTTGTTTCTTCTTAGCCCTTAATTTAAATTTAACTTCAGCTATCAATAATCTATGATTTTTTCCACAGTCTACATCAGGTAATGTTTTTGCTGCTTGAATAGTGCTCCACCTTCTGTTGGCAACAATATAATCTATCTGATTTCTGTATTCACAATTAACTGAAATCCATACATACAATCTTCTTTTATGTTGTTGAAAGTAAGTGCTTACAATAAAGAAAGCAGCATTATAGGTAGAACAAGATATCTGTTTAGAAAGATAAATGAAGTTATTACAAGGAAGTTTATCCTTACATTAATTGTAAAAAGTAATTCTGGAAAATGTTTTATGGAATAAGAAGCAGGGAAAAAAAAAAGGTGGAAAGAATATGTTGTGGATTTTTCAACACAAAACTCCAACATTCTTTCTTCTGTTTCATTCCTCAGTGCTGCCTCATTCTTCTTTTTCTCCCAATTTTGCATTCCAGTCACTTAATATCAACAGAAAATCTGTTTTATCAATAATGTATACTACTTATTGCAACCTGGTGTAAAATTCTTTGACCTCATTTTCACTTACATCTGTAGTGAGTGTATACACTTATGTGAGTGATCTGTATTCTCTTCTAACTATGAATGCTACTCCATTTCTTTGAAAGCTTTCATATCTAGAGTAATACATCATGAAATCATCAGTATCAAATTGACCCATTCCTCTCCATCTCAGTTCATTGATTCCTAAAATCTTAACGTGAGTTCTTTTATTTCTTTCTTTGCCAGTTCCAGTTTTCTTGATACTGCTTCTTGCATTCCATGTTCCAATATGTAAATCACTAAAGCAGAGGCATCTTCTGCATTTTCTTGATACTGCTTCTTGCATTCCATGTTCCAATATGTAAATCAGTAAAGCAGAGGCATCTTCTGCAATTAACTATCAGAAGTTACACTTCTAGAAGGCTTTGATCCAGCTTCAGCATTCTTGTTAATTTCATTGGAAGTTCCTCTCTGCTCATCCTTCACTAGCCATTTCAGTGCCTTTCAATCTGGCTGTCTCATCTTCCAGCACCATATCACAATAATTTAAGCCTCTGTTCATAAGATTTTCTTGGCAGAATATATACAGAAGTAGTTTGTTATTGCCTTCCTCTGTTTGTGTTTAGCCTACTAGTTAAGACAAATACTTGGGAGAGAAGGCAGACCCCTACTGCAAAAGATGAAGAAAAGTAAAATGGAAAAGATTCACCTCCTAGTCCTCGAATAGCATCGGAAGGAAGGAGAAAAGAAAGAAAGAAAGAAAGAGGAGTAGGGACCAGTGTACAGATAATATAACAGGTGTTTGTTACATGAAATAAGGCATGGTCCAGCATCAGGTACCTCGGTTTTGCCACTCCCTTACTCACTAAAATGAGCCCTTGAAAAAGTGCTTAGGATATCAGCCACATGTGTGGGCTGTTCAATAAGTAATCAGACTAATTTTACTGTGGTGAAACCACTCATCACAATATTAATTTCTGTGGAATAAAGAAATGTTGCTGTATGTATTAACAAAAGAGGTAACAAGAAATGTTGCTGTATGTATTAACAAAAGAGGTAACAAGAAATGTTGCTGTATGTATTAACAAAAGAGTAACAATAGATGGCGTATACGGGCTGATGTGCCAGAGTGTCATGTGACTAAACGTAAGTGCTCATCGGCGCGCCTACGAGGTGCAACCAGTCTTCAAAATGGAAACATCCTTGGAACAGCATTATGCGATTAAATTTTGTGGGCATTTGCAAAAATCAGCATCGGACACTTTTAACATGATACACGAAGCTTTCCACGATGAAGCAATGTCGAGGGCAAGTGTTTTTCGCTGGCATAAAACTTTCAAGGAAGGAAGACAAAATGTGGAAGATCTTGAACGTGAGGGAAGACCTTCAACGTCTATCACAGAGACAATGATCAACACAGCAGTGATTATCATCAAGCACATCAAAAGGAAGCGTCCATTGCTGAAGAATGGCTTCTTATTGCACCACGATAATGCAAGGCCACATATTGCTGGTTGTGTAGTGGACGTTTTGCAGAAGAACAACACAGATATCCTACCACACCCTCCATACAGTCCTGATCTCGCACCATGCGATTTCTGGTTGTTTCCTCAGCTCAAGAAATCACTAAGAGGCCGCCATTTCGAAAGCAACAAAGCATGTGTAAAAGCTGCGGAGGCGGTTTTGAAAGAACTCTCAAAAAACGGATTCTCGCGTGTTTAAGAAGTGGACGCAACGTTGGGACAAACATCACGTCTTACAGTAATTACTTGTATTTATGTGAGTAATTACTAGTTACAGTAATTACTCACCATGTAAATGATGACGATTAAAGGTAATCTGTTTTCTGTATAAATATAGTCTTATTACTTATTGAACAGCCTACATAAATACAAAAAAGCAGAGGTAATAGCAGGGAGTCCTTGGGATGCCTGCTGTAATTTTGCATTTCCACAATATAATTCTTCTTGCAGCTTCATTTGGAATTAATAATTGCTGAGGTAAGATTTGGTGAGTTTGATCAGTCCTAATGAAAATTTGGCCCTCAGAAGTTTAAAAAGAAGCCCATTTTGCCATATTTTGTTGAGATGCTTTGGCAACGTCTAAGATCTCACCTGGATGCTGCTTCCAGTTGCATCCTATGCTGATGTTCTCTATAATTCTAAGAACTTGTTGTTCGGTGAAGTGGTTCTTCCAGAATCAAATTGCTAATGAGATTTAATTCTTTTGTCACTTTCCACTGTGGTGGGAAGATCCCATCTGGGTTTAATGCTTTCCTATTCTTAAGTTTGGAAATGATTTTTATATGCCTCAGCAGAGGATGTCAGTTGGATGGAGTTTTCATAGTCTGACAATTTTAATGTACTACTCACACCCAGGTGTGTACTTTACTGCATGGATGTAGTTAGAACTACATTGTCTGCATCACACTAGACATTCACCATATATTGGTGGGATGGATTTAGCCTATGTGTGGAGCTTTGTTCATTTTTCAGAACATCTAGTCCTCTGTGTTTAAGGACACTAAAGTTCTGTCTTTCATTGGTGATTTGGTAGTTTCAAGATGCATATCAAACTTTATTCATAGCCCTGTTTTGAGAGAGAGTGTGTGTGTGCGTGTGTGTCAGTCAGTGGTTTCGGCATGCGACTCTTCTTTTCGTGGATGAGGTTTTTTAATCTTATCCAGGAGTTGGTCAGAGTTTGCATGCAAATGGTTATAGTTGTTATCTGCTTTTACAAGTTCAAAATTGAATTAAGTTGTCAATGTTTTTCCTTTCAGTCAGTGGTTGGAACTAGACCAATGGATTCATGTAGAATGGTTGTTGGTTTTGTCTAGTTGAGAACTGATCTGGGATATTTTCACGTTTTGAACTCCTATTTGGAGCGAAACTGGTTATGTCTGAGGCCATCCATTGCACTTAGTATTGGTGTGCAATATTTGGCATATCAGCATGATAAGGACATTGGAGCTCCTAGGATCATGCTGTTCATGGCAGCAGCAATCATATTGAGGATTCTATCATTTGGGTGTGTGTTCTGATGTCCCAGGTATGCCTCATATTCAAGTCTCCTGCCACTATCAATGCTTGTATTTTGTCTGGTATTTCAGTTAAATTCTGTTTCCTGTTTGTTTGGAAAGTTGTGTATATATATATATATGTGTGTGTGTGTGTGTGTGTATGTGTGTGTGTGAAGAAAGTGTTTTACCTTGGGTATAATAAATGTTAAAACTACCAAGCAATTTTAAACCTGGTCTATATATATATAGACTATATTGGTGGTGGGGGACTGCATTTGCAGTTTGGATATTCTGTTCCTGCAATTTCTGTGTTGGTAGTGGTGGGATTTACAATATCACTGTGTTCTATATTATGTTGGACAAAAATGCCCATGTTTCCCAACATTGGGCCTGTCACTGCAGTATTAGACATAGTTCTTATGCCTTAGTTTGGCTGGTTCAGAGGTGTGTTTGGTTTACAAGGATAAATTTTAATTAATATTTCAGCAAAGTCAAGTTGTACTGTCCTCAAGAAATAATGAACAAATTGATATGTACATGCAAGCACTATGTAGGGTAAGTAAGACAAAGTAAAAGTTCTCAGTAGTGTCCCTTGATGGACTAAGATGGATGTTCATGACTGAAGTACTAAAGCTGAGTGCTTCCCAGACTCGAGTCAGTTTCATGCAACCAAATTTGTGAATGTTTGGGTTCTTTAAGGCTGAGGCAGATTCCAGGAAAAGTTTTTTTGTATTGAAATTTACTCCTCTGAAGTATGGTGGCCTTTTCTATTGTATTCTTGTAGTGGTGGAACCTAATGTAGTCCTTGCATTTAGTGATGATGCTGATGTTCCTTGCCCTGCTTGTTTGGCAATAGTAGGGCAGCTTACCACTGCATGTTTCCTGGTAGACAGCTGACAGTCTAGAGATCTTAGTTCACTTGGGGGGGGGGTTACTATATATATATATATATATCTTTGTAGATTTACTTGGTTTGATATCATATTTAAACATTTTTAATTACTAGAACTGAGGTTTAAATAAAAAAAACTTCAATTACACTATTAGTTTCATCTAAACCAAGACTTCATCAGGTGTGAGATAAACATATAAATACCAGTAACCAATCTAAAGGAATTGGTTTTTTAAAACATAGAAGTAATAACGTATCTAACACTGAAAAGAATAACGGCTAGAGTTTAAATAGAAGAATGAACTCTGACTGTATTATTATGCACATGCATGCGTACAAGGTCTCGAGAGCACCAATATTGAATGGTTGAGCTGTGAGAGTCTGATAGGCTGTAGCTTAATTTGTTATTAATATGGACAGGATTGATAACTATCTCCTTAGACTCTAAAATTCTTCTCTCTAACTCGTCACCACATTGGTGTACATTGACAGTTTCATCCCAGAGTATCTGATGAGGGAAAACCTGCATCATTTGAGTTTGCTGAAAATAACACATGACTGGACAAGGCACTTGCCCCAAGTTCTGTTGTAGGTAACATCTCTCTGTGGTGTTCCTCTAAATGGAGTTCGATAGATTTTGCCGTTTGTCCGAAATATGGCTTACTGCAATCACAAAGAATCTTATAAACACCAGGACATATTGAAGATTATTGTGTTTAGTTTTAGGATGACTTAAGATGGAATGAAGTTTAAGTAGGGTTGTGAAGAACGTCTTGATATTATATTCAAAATTTTAGCCCAATTTTGGAGATAAAGAACTGCTATATGACAAAGAAATGCTGCCCTTAGAAGTAGTGGTGTCTTCATACTGTCGTGGATGAGGGCTGAACAGTAATCTGTCTATAGTTTTCTTAGAGTATCCATTAAGTTGAAATGTCATGTTGGAGGTTTAATGGATTGTATACAGCACTCGGAAAGGATTAAAACAGAATTTAATACTTCCTGTATTTCATCTCAGTCACTGAGATATCTTCAGGGATTACAAAAAAACTAATATATCATATACACAAATATCACACAATACTAAGACAACCACGTGGGTGACAGTAAAGTACTATCTAGGTGGGGCGCCTTCTGTGGGTGGTTGTAGGTGGGATCTCTGATGATAAGTGTTTCCCAAATCTTAGGAAGCTTAATGCAACTATATTTATTTAGATTTGGTCGATTTTTGAGGAGAGCTGCTGCAGATTCTAAAAATAGTCTCTATTTTTTGAATTTGTTGTTGTGGAGCATGTGGTTTTTTTAGATTCTAAAAATAGTCTCTATTTTTTGAATTTGTTGTTGTGGAGCATGTGGTTTTTTTCCATGAGATCCTGTGGATTGTATCCAAGACATGGTCAGCCAGGCCTGACTGACCATAGCCATGGTTGCAGATGTATGACTTATATTCCTCCAGGCAGATAATAAATGATCTGCCTGTATGTCCAAAGTACGGCAGCTTACGGGAACAGGGTACTTTATAGACTCCAGGCACTGAGAGAGGAGGGAGCTGATCTCTTGTAGACTGGATAAGGGTAGCCAGTTTGCAGTGGGGCTTAAATGCTGTGTGTAGATTGTACTTTTTTAAAATCTTGGCTATTTTTTCTGATGTGCCACGGATATAGGGTACGATGATGGCATTTCTAAACTCTTTCTGAAGAGATGACTGGGGAAGGGGAGGAACTGATTATTTTTTTAATATTGAGATCGCTGTAGCCATTGGAGAGGAAGGTGTTGTGTATGTGGTCGAGCTCAGTTGCAAGAGCAGTTCCACTGGAACAAAGATTGTGGACTCTCTTGGTTAGAGTTTTAATAATGCCATATTGTTGGGCGGGGTGGTGGTGGGAGAGTTTGTGAATGTATCTGCCTGTGTGTGTAGGTTTTCTATATACAGTGAAGGAAAGTGTACCATTAGGAAGGTGTGTAACTAAGGTGTCTAGGAAGGATAAGCTATTGTTCTTTTTCTTTTCCATAGTAAACTGGATTCTTGAATGTAGGCTGTCGAGGTGACTGAGGAAGGAGTCTTTCAACACGGATAAGTTGAAATGTAATTTGAAGATGTTTAAGTTCATTATGAAGTTTCTCTTCGTCCAACAGAAGAGAGTGAGCTTGGTGACCTAGAGATGATACCCAACTTTTTTGGAGGAGAATAGTGTGAGTCAGCATGAAGGTACCTGTCCATATGTGTCGGTTTTCTGAATGCCACAGTAATTCTGAACAAAACGGATTACCGCCAGAAGATCTTTGAATTATACCAGAAGATAATTTGAATTGGTACGGTTATAGAGTTCTCTGGAAGGATCTCTTGATAGAGATCCTTCCAGAGAACTCTACATCCGTACCAATAATCTCCTAAGAATAACATCAGAATTACCTAGAAATGTATGCCTTTTCCTCTGATCACTACATCCTCTAATCCCACAACTGTATGGTCTTCCTAAAATTCATAAAGAGAATATTCCTCTTCAACCTATAGTAGAGGGTATCGACTCTCCGACTTACAACCTGTCAAAATTTCTTGCATCTTCTCTGAAATGTTTTACTGGAAAATTACTTCCTTTATTAAAAACACAACAGACTTTATATCAAAACTTAAAAACTTTCAAGTTACTAACTCAGATATAATGGCTAGTTTTGACGTAGTGTCTTTATTCACTAACGTCCCCACTGAAGAAGTTCTTACTCTTTTAAAGAATAAAGTTTCAAAGATTTTTGTATTACTCTCACACTGCATTAACTCAGGTTATTTTAAATTTGAGGACTCTATTTATGAACAGAATTCAGGACTGGGGATGGGAAATCCTTTGTCTCCTGTTCTTACCAACATTTATCTAGAGAATTTTGAAGAAAAAGCAATTTCATCTTCTCCCTTAAAGCCATGGGAATATGGTTTTAAGGGAGAAGGGAAAATATGGCTTCACTACACAATGTTTTACTTATCTGGGAACATGGTCTAGATAGCCTCAAACTCTTTCAAGAACATTTGAATGATATACACCCAAATATCAAGTTCACATCTGAATTGAGAGTCGATGGCTCTCTCTCTCACATTCTTAGATATCTAAGTAACCTGGATGACTATACATCTCAAATTTTTTATTTTCAGAAAACTGACACAAACGGACCAGATACCTTCATGCTGACTCACATCATTTTCCTCCAGGAAAGTTAGCTATCATCTCCACTCTAGGTCACTGAGCTCGCTCTCTTCTGTTGAATGAAGAGGAACTTCATAATGAATTTAAACATCTTCAAATTACATTTCAACTTAATGGATATTCTAAGAAAACTATAGACAGATCACTGTTCAACCCTCATCCATGACAGTATGAAGACACCACTACTTCTAAGGGCAGCATTTCTTTGCTATATATCAGTTCATTATCTCCAAAATTGGCTAAAATTTTGAAAAAATATAATATCAAGACGTTCTTCACAACCCTATCTAAACGTCATTCCATCTTAAGTCATCCTAAAACTAAACACAATAATCTTAAATATCCTAGTGTTTATGATTCTTTGTGATTGCAGTAAGCCATATTTCAGACAAACAAAAAAATCTGTCTGACTGTTTAGAGGAACACCAGAGAGACGTTACCTACAGCAGAACTCAGGCCAGTGCCTTGTCCAGTCATGTTATTTTCAGTGAACTCAAATGAGACAGGTTTTCCACATCACATACTCTGGGATGAAACTGCCAACGTACACTGATGTGGTGATGAGTTAGAGAGAAGAATTTTAGAGAAGTCTTAGAAGAGTATAAGGAGATAGTTATCAGTCCTGTCCATATTATAACAACCTAAGCTACAGCCCACCAGACTCTCACAGTGCAACCATTCAATATTGGTGCTCTCGAGACCGTGTACACACACACATGTGCATAATGATACAGTCAGAGTTCATTCTTCTATTTAAACTGTAGGTTTCATTCTTTTCAGTGTTAGAGACATTACTCTGTGTTTTAAAAAAACAATTCCTTTAGATCGGTTACTGATATTTATGTTTATCTCACACCTGATGAAATCTTGGTTTAGACGAAACTAGTAGTGTAATTAAAGGTTTTTTATTTAAACCTTGGTTCTGGTCATTAAAAAAATTTTAAATATACAGGGTGGCCATAAATGGACTTTCCCTCTTTGGAGGTATCTGTAGCTAAAACTAATACACAGAATGAGACCACATTTTATATTGAGATTTTCGAAGGCATGATGAGATGAATTCTGCGGGAAAAAAAATTCAGTACCAAAAGTCGTTGATATGGGGAAATTTTGACGCTGGCGGAGTCGAAAGCAGTCACATATTTGCTTTAAACACAGGTAAAAAGGATTATGCAAATTTTACTGTGTGTACATAACAGCAGCACCACCGATTCCACTTAAAAAGGGATTGGGAACGTTCAGGCAGTTATTCGAATGACTGACGAATTGTGCTCAATGTGCATCCTACCTTGCCTCAGCGTGCTTTACTTTTGGCTGTGGGGGTATTTGAAATCTGTTGTGTATGTTGGTGGTGTTCCCATCTTGCATGTCTTGAAAGAGAACATAAAACGGGCTGTTATGAACATCCAATCCGACTCCTTACACTCAGCTGTAGAGCATGTCGCACACCGGATGCAATTTGTTGTACACAAGAAAGGTCAGCACATTGAAAATCATGTATGTGGTCCAGGGGACCCTGATTCTGATGAATAAAATATTATTTCCTGTGAGTTTAATCACTTCATTAATTTCTGTTTCGCAAGTTGCTGTTTTAGTTTAATTATTATTATTCTTATTATCATTGTAATGTGTCACATATCCAGCTGGAATGAGTGACGTGGCTGTCGCTTGCACCATCGAAATGTTATTATTCCATTTTATCTGCCTTCAATGTAATTATCTGCTTGTTTTCGGCTCCATCAGCACCAAAATTTCCCCTATCAGCGACTTTGGGCACTAAATCTTTTTTTCGTGGAAATCATCTCCCCATGCCTTCAAAAGTCTCAATATAATATTTGGTCTCATTCCATTTATTGGTTTTAGCTACAGATGCCTCCAAAGAGGGAAAGTTGTTTTATGGCCACTCTGTATATATATTATGTTTTTCTTCCACTCACGAAAGGTTATTTGCAAACCTGTAGTACGTTTTGTACTGTATTTCCTAAGGATTTTTTTTTTTGTTTATTTTTTATCAATTTTATATTTTTCTGTATTTTTAATTTAATTTTTGCATAGCCCAGAAACCCTGCTCTAGAGATCAAACATGGAACTTTTTCAAGCCACTTCAGGCCTCCAACAAGCAGGGTGGCAGTGGTCTCACACTAGACGATGAAATTCATCTTCCAACTGAGGACTTTTAGGACTTTAGGCTTGCCTTTGTTACTCTGCTGTGGCCGTATTTGCCTTATTACTATTACTATTATTACTGGCAACTCCAGGGAGTCATTAGACTCATCAAGGGAGGCCCCAAATCATATTCATCACAACTATCTGACATTCATACAGTATCTATCATACCTCGCCTTAAACTCATTCACTGTCACAGCATCCACTACAGATTCAGGGAGCGCATTCCACTCATTCACTACTCTAAAAGTAAAGAACCCTGCTCTAACACCTTTACTAACCACACTTTTGCCCAGTTTCCATGGATGTCCCCTAGTCCTCCCACAACCAGCCCTGTTCTCAAAAATATCTTCTGAATTAATTTTATAGAAACCCTTCAGTAATTTGAATGTCTCAATCATATCTCCCCTCTTCCGCCTATCAACCAATTTTTGCAACCCACAAATCCTCAACCTGTTCTCATACGGTTCATTCCACAGACCTGCTATCATCTTGGTCACTCGCCTCTGGATCCTCTCCACCTCCTCCCCATCAAGAAGAAACCTAGGTGACCAAATCTGAGCACAGTAGTCTAGATGGGGTCTTATCAAGGCTCGATACAGAGGAACAATAACCTGCTTGTCTCTGCTTGTCAACGTATTCTTCAGCAACCAAGTGATTTGATGAGCTGTTTTGGTCACTTTTGCAATGTGTCCCCTAAATTTCAATTCCTTATCTACTAACACTCCTAAATCTCGTGCCTCGTCAATTTCCTGGAGCACGGTTCCACCAATGCAGTAAACTGCCGCCAATCTTTTCACCCCAAAATGCATAACCTTACATTTTGCCACATTAAACTGACATCCATTCTCCTTAGCCCAGACCTCCAATCTATCCAAATCATCCTGCAAAATTTTGACGTCATCTGCATTCACTATTGCCCTACCCAACTTCGCATCATCCGCAAACAAATGAACTGTTCCTCTCAGATCATTTCCTATATCATTTATGAACAAATTAAACAGCAGTGGTCCAAGAACAGATCCTTGTGGCACACCACTAGTCACAGGCCGTCTTGTGGACTCTACTCCCGAGTAAACCACTCTCTGATATCTCTCCGTCAACCACCCTCCTATCCATCTCACCAACCCTATGTCCATTCCCATATGCTGCAATTTACTGATTAGAATTCCATGTGGAATCCTGTCAAAGGCCTTGGCAAGGTCCAGTAGAATCACCGTAAACCCATTACCCTTATCCAGTTCAGCCGTCACTGTGTTATAATACGTGAGCAAGTTACTGAGGCATGACCTACCCTTCACAAAACCATGCTGTCCCCGATACAGTATCCCATTTTCTTCTATCCAATCTTGTATTTTCCTCTTGACTATTTTCTCTAAGACCTTGACAATGATTCCTGATATGCTAATCGGTCGGTAATTTACAACAGCAGTCTTGGAACCACCTTTATGCAGTGGAACTATTTTCCCCTCTTTCCACCCGCTCGGGACTAACCCAGACCAGAGACTCAAATTAAACAACATGGTCAAGGGTACTGACAATTCTTTAGCTGCTTCTCGTACAACACGAGCTGGTATACCATCCAATCCCACAGATGTATTGACATTGAGGTTATGCAATAGACTACTCACCTGCACTTCATTAACCACAATTCCCGTATAATCTACTGGTTTATTCGTTTCTGCAATGTCACCACCTGGATGATATACTTTTGCAAAGTGCTCACTCAGTAACTCAACTATCTCAACTGATTCAGTTACCTCCCTACCATCGGCATTCTTTAAAATCAATCTGCCATGTACATTTTTCCTTTTACTTGCTACATATCTAAAAAACTGTTTAGGATTCTCTTTAGCCTGCATGGCCAATGTTCTTTCGTAATCCTTTTTTGCTTTTCTTACCACACTCGTCACCCTTCTGGCCTGCGCTTTATACCGTTCATGTGCCTGCTGGTCACCTTTCTCCTTAAATTCCCTCCATAGTTGTTTCTTTTTTTGCAACTCAAGCTTAATGGTGTTATTCATCCATTTAACCCCTACTTGATTTATTATTCGGACTCTAGGTATACAGTCAGCCATTGCTTCATGCAAGCACTTCTTAACTACCTCCCATGCACTATCAACTTCTAGTCCTTGCAGTTGTACATGCCATGGCAGTGAACCAATCAAACTCCTAAGCTTGTCATACTTTCCTGCCCGATAATTCCACATGTACCCTGTCTTAATTGAAAATTCTACACCTTTAGCCACCTCCCAAGTTAAGACCCTATGATCACTCTCACCGATTGGTGGCAATGTGGTCATATTTGTTACAGCCAAATCCTCAGATGTAATTACTAGGTCAAGCACTCTCTGACCCCTAGTATTTTCCATTACATGCTGTCGCAGATAGTTATCCCTTAATAACTGCATAAAATCCAATTCCTTCCTCCCGTGTGTCCTCTCCTCACTCCAATCAATGTGACCATAGTTGAAATCTCCCATAATAATCACCCTCCTTCCACCCATTTCTTCTGTTTGCTTGTGCATACTGTCACCACCATCTTTTCCATCACCTGGTCTATAGCAGCACCCAATTGTATATTTAGTTCTGCTAGCCACAATCTCACACCAAATGGCCTCAAATGTGCTCTTTTCTCTATCCTGCAATTCAACTTCTATTCTCCTTGGCTGGAGCTCATCAGCTATCATCAACAATACTCCTCCTCCCATTTTATTCTCTCTGTCATTCCTGAACACACTATACCCATCACATTCAATCCCACTAGTTATATCATCTACAGTCAGCCATGTTTCACTAATACCTATAACCTGTGGTCTGGAAGTGCCAACCATGGCCAAAAACTCTTCCTTCTTGTTCCTAATACTCCTAGTATTAGTGTACATGAATTTAAGACCCCCATTAGCCCCAACCCTACCTTGATGCCTTATATTAACTATCCCACTCTGATTTGTTGTCCTTATTTGCTCTGGCATATTATATTCATTCTTATATTCAACTGCCTCCATAAGGACTGTATCTCTACCCTCCCCCCCTAACAAATCTAGTTTCCCTGAATTTGCACATCCACTACATTCAGCAACACTTTCTCAAGTCTTCTTACACCGTAACCATTCAAATGCAAGCCATCCATCTTATATAGATCCTTTCGCCCATCAAACTCACTCCACACATCCACAAATTCCACACCACTCGTCATACATAACCCACGCATAAAGTCATTTGCAATTATAGCCCTCCTTTTAAACATTTCACTGTCATACCGTGGCAAAAGACTAATCATTCTAACTCTCTCACTCTTTTCTTTTGCTACCTCAAACAATTCATTCAGGTCTTCTATCATTTCCATTTTATCTCCTTTCAAATCATTCGTACCTGCCACAACAATCATTTCTTTCACCCTTTCCTTTTGCTCTCTAATAGACGCAGTTACATCCTTTATGGTCGCACCAGGTTGGTATGATTTTGTCAAATCCTCTACTAACACACCTCGTACTAACGAGTCTCCATACAGCACTCTATCCTTTCAAGCAATTCATTCAGGTCTTCTATTATTTCCATTTTATCTCCTTTCAAATCATTCGTACCTGCCACAACAATCATTTCTTTCACCCTTTCCTTTTGCTCTCTAATAGACGCAGTTACATCCTTTATGGTCGCACCAGGTTGGTATGATTTTGTCAAATCCTCTACTAACACACCTCGTACTAACGAGTCTCCATACAGCACTCTATCCTTCATTTTGTTCATGTTCACATTCATACGTCTATTTTTCCTGTCATACCTTTTATTATTGGTTGGTTCATTCAGTCTACTTTTGTTCAAGCACTCTAGCTGCTGTTTTGCTCTTTCTATCGCACTATTCAACAACGCGATCTCACTCAATGCATCTATCTCATCTTTTTTGTTCTCTGAGAAACCATTTATACTATCATTCACACTTTCTACATTCACACTCTCACAATTTTCATGTACAACCTTGCCGTTTCTTGTCATATCCCTATTTCCTTCATTTTGAAGGTTGACAAAAATATCACACTCACGATCCGAAATACACTTCAATTCCGCATTCTCCCTACATTTTCTACACACATTCAATCCTTTATCATCATCTAACCACACTCCGACCGCACTCCGCAAAGCGTACATTTCACAGCTAGTACACTGACTCATTTCTTTTATGCTACCGTTCTTTGATAACGATGGCGAACTTTCATTACTGGCTGCCATTTTCCTACGCACAGGTGCCATATTTATCTGTAACGTGTTTTGTCAAATTATACGCTATAACACACCAAAAATAGACGCACTAAAATACGCAAGGCAAACAAAACAAAACTACACAATATTAAGTAATTTGTATCGATAACTGAAAATGATACTTATCTTATCTGGAGCTTGCACGAACACTACTCATTACGAATTCATCTAGCGGCGACTTCCGACATAGATTATGTTATAAAACACTTTAGTACACTAACCACGTTAATAAAGCTCTAATAATATACCAAAATTAAACACTTAAGTCCATTAAATTGAATCCAAAACACCAATAAATCAACAAAAAACACAAATCTCTCTCCTTAAGTAGTTAGTGTTTGATTGATTAAATATTAATTAAAAGTATTCTAACTAATATATAGTGTACATTGTAATTTCCTTAAATAGTATCATTATGAACAGGATTGTACATATCTCAAAAGCTTATTCATGGAAAGGCTGGGGCTTGTTTTGCTCAACTCAAATAGTACCTTGCTCAAAGTTGCTGCTATGATTTTGGGTTTGTGGATTTGGCTAGCTGTTGTGGTTCTGCTTTATCCTGCTGGTTTAGATGCCACCAATTCCACATCAAAACCAGTTGCAGTCTTTGGTGGGCTGCTTTAGTTAATTTTGCTGGTTTCGCTGTGGCCAAATATTACATTCATCCTATGTTAGTTGGTGGGATGTGGTCCACTACATTTAGCTGGCTGTGCTGACCCTTATAACAGCATTGCAAGTGGCCAAATTTTTGGTAACAGTGCCATTGGATGCCTTCTATCATAAATTTTCAGGTTTTATAGCCAGGTCACAGATAGTTTTTAAGTCATAAAATTTCTTAGTGGTGTTTGCTGATTTCCACCATGATGTGAAAGGCATTGTACATTTATCCTTGCAGCATATGGCTGATTTCAACGCAGGTTTGGATGGTTATGGATTCTTTTATAGCACACGGGACCACCTTGTAGTTTTTGTTACTTTTTGGAGTGAATATATGGTGGGTTATCATCCAAGAATTTGGTAAGTGTACAGTAGTCAGCTATCATATCTGGCTGTATTCAGATATTTTTTCTGACTTTTGTGAAATTAATCTTGATTTTATTTTTATGGCTATTTAGCCTATTTTTGTTTAGGAGTGCCCCTTTTTATAATGTCAGGCTTTTTACTCAATTAGGGCATTACTGATTTATGTAGACAGATATATGAAAAATACATAGGAAGAATAATTTGGACCTACCTTTGTAGGATGTAGCTAGCTGTCTTCTTATACACCGGCATCCTTGTGTATGGCAATATACATTCATCTGCTGTTAAAGGAGTTGGAATTGTGGGAGTAGATAGATGTGTGAGAATTATTGGTTAGGCAAGAGGTATGTGAAGTTTTTGAAAAACCCAGGTTTTTTTTTTTTTTTTTTTTTTGTTATTATTATTAAAAGTGGGCAGAGAATACTTTGGGAGGAGGTGAAGAATAGAAATTTTTAGGGAAGGAGGATATGATGGGATAAGATCAGGGGTGGGAGTGATAGGCTAAATAGCCATAAAAATAATATTAGAGGAGTAACATGGGAATCTTCCCAGAAATAATACCTATAATCTTTTGGATTTTGAGGACTGTGACCACTGCCATCCATTGCTTCTTAGCAATGGATGGTAGTGGTCACAGTGGTTGAAGTTGCAGCTTCAATGCATGATAGTTCCGTGTGCAATTTTTTGCTTCTGAATTCACAGAGTCCATTGTGTTCCTCAGCTGTTTCTTGAATCAGATCGAAGTCATTTTTTGGTTATGAATTCTGGGAATTTGGTCAGTTATCAATGCCTCGGATAGCCATTGGCCTCTCCAACTCAATTGGCAGTTGGTTGGGCCATTTTTTCTGCACAGATTATAGATTTCTGAACATTGCAATTGCCTGCTCAAAATCTAGGCTTTCCCATTGAGGATCACCATTTGGAGTCAGTAATGTAATCATAAATTTTAAAATCAGTGATTGTACTCTGAAAGAAGAGGGAGGGGGAAAGGAAGATAATAAAGTATACCTAAATGATAACTAAGAGATACTTACTTCACTTAGTTACTGAATCCTGAATCAGCATTCACTGAATAATCCATCAAAAATTCAAGATACCTTTGGATCAATCAGTGGTCAACATCCCTAGAATATGATATATCATCATATTAAAATACTCTGGATCAGAGATAGTTGTGAATAATTTTTCCACTTGGTTATGACATAAGTATACTTGACAAGAAAGTATATTGATTTAATTGACTGAGGCAACTGATGTGAAATCAGCTACTTCTATATATGTGTATATATGAGTTCACTAGCAATGAGGATACTTCTAATGCAAAATTTGTTTGCTTATACTTGGTAACGTATTAAATCAAAAATACAGTTTCTTGTCAAGTATGTTCTTTGTAACTAAGCAAAAAAAAAAAAAAAAAAGAGTGTACAGCTGTCTCTAATCAAGAGTATTTTATTGTCCCCGTGTTAGGGTGGGTAGTAGAATACCCCAACCACACTTCTGCATATCGTAAGAGATGATAAATGGAGACCCATTCCCTGGGGGAGGGATATAGCTGGGTCCTCTTCAGGGGTTGGGCGAAAGGCTAATTACTCCTCCTGTAAAAATTATCTGATTACAGAAACTGCAAATCTGGATGAACAAATGCTCCTGGCAATTTTAAAGATTTTAAAATTTGGCTTCAAAAAATTTTAAAGATTGGATCATGGAATGTCAGAACACTGTACAGTAGGAAAAACACTATACTTTATAATCTCTTATCTTAGATAGGTAAGAGATTATAAAATGAATCAATGATTACAAAAAAGCAACCCCTTCCTCCATTAGAGACAAAGAAGGAAAGTTATTGATGATTGACTCCAAAATCGAAGCAAGATGGAGAAAATATTTTGATGAAACTTTGAATGTAAAGGTAAATATAAGGTCTCAACAGGCACAAAATATTACAACTAGTGTAATACCCACTTTGAACATTTCTGAAGATGAGATTTCGTTGAGCAAAGTCAAAGATGCCCTGAAGGCACTAAAATCTATGCGGAAATGATAATATCGATGCCAAAATGTTAAAAGCAACTAACGCAACTACTACCAAATTACAAAGGTTATACAATGAAATATGGAAGACAGAAAAAATTCCTCTACAATGGAAAGAAGCAGTAATTATAAAAATCCCCCCAAAAAGGAGATTTGACCAAATGCAAACATTGAAGAGGAATAAGTTTGATTTCAATTCCTGCAAAAGTTTTTACAAAAATTTTAATTAATAGATTAAAAAAGGAAATTGAAAATTTATTAAGCGAAAAACAGGCAGGTTTCCAAAACTGGTTGAGGAACTACTCAACAAATATTCACTCTTAGAAATATAATCAAACATTGTATAGAATTCAAGTCCCACTTTACCTAAACTTCGTCGATTTTAGTAAAACGTTTGACTCAGTAGATAGAAACTTTTGAAAATATTAGAAGAATATGGAATACCTTATAAATTTCTCAACATTATCAAAAATATGTATAATGGCAGCAAGTCTTGCGTGGAAGTAGATGGAAAATTTACAGACTTCTTTATCATTGAAACTGAAGTTATACAGGGTTGTGTTCTATCTAGTCTATTATTTATAATTTTAAGTCTATTATTTATAATTTTAATTGATTGGATTATGAAAAACTCAATTAATCATCAACAGAGAAGAATATGTTGGGACTTTACATCCACACTGGAAGACCTTGATTTTTCTGATGACATAGTGCTCTTATCCTCAAAGTTAAATGACTTACAGCTAAAAACTGATAACTTTGCTTGCTGTGCAGAAACTGTGGATCTTCATGTAAACAAGAGGGAGGGGGATTGTAAAACCAAGGTCATGCAAATAAATGAAAAATCAGATAAAGAAATTAAGTTAAAAAATGAAACAATTGAAGATGTTGATACTTTTACATACCTTGGATCAATAATAAATAAACAAGTCGGCACTGACAAAGACATTTTACAAAGATTGCTAAAGCACAAAATTGTTTCAGGTCATTAAATAAATTATGGACAGCATCAAGTATTACAGTTGAAGTGAAAATTAATATCTATAAATCTATTGTGCGAGCAGTGCTGCTATATGCTTGGAACTTGGAAACTTACCAAAGCACAAGTAATAAATTGGACATTTTCCAAAACAAATGTTTAAGAAGAATTTTAAAAATCTTCTGGCCAAATACAATCATTAACAAGGAACTTTCAAAGAAAACTTTCTCCAAGTTTTCTTTAAAGAGATTTGCCTAAGAAGATGGAAATGGACCGGACATGTTATTTGCATGGGGATGAACAGAATTCCCCAAGTAGCACTGACTTGGGCTCCAGAAGGGAGACACTCTAGAGGTCTCCCAAAATTAACTTGGAGAAGAATGATAGAATCCGAGATGAAATAGGCAACATGGGCGAGCTGGGCAGAAGCAAGAGCAGCTGCAAAAGACAGGGGCAGATGGAAAACCAGTATTGCAGCCTTATGTGCCAGTAGGCACAGAAAGATTTGATGATGATGATACCATTTTATTACTTGTGTATGGAAAATATGAATTCTACATTTGTTTAACTTCGGTATTTTCCTGGGTCTATCTTCCACTGAGGAGGTTTTCTGCTGAAGTTGTCTTGATTACTGCATTACATTGGATGTTTGTCTATGGCATGGCATGGTATGGCTCCTACTGATGCAGCCTTTGCTAGAGTGGCTCCTGCTGCTTGCTTGCAGAGGCTGGTGTTTGGCTAGGTAATAGGTTTTTGTCTATCACTCGTGGAACCATAGCTTTTGCAGGTGTTGTCTTGACAGAACCACTGCTGAGTATTACTATTCATCTGGATCCTGGAGTGAGCTAGATGAACAGTAATGAGTTAGATGTCCTTTCAGGTCACTCATTGAGGTTTGACTGATCTGAATGATATCCTAGCTTTTAGACACCATTTCTATACTTATGCAGTGAAACCAGTCTGGGAGAATGACCCTTCCCATAATGTTTTTGCATAATGGGATACTGAGGCAATTGATGCAAGTCAACAGCCTCTATACTGATAGACCTCTCAAAGTTTGCTTATGTCTGGGTAAAGGATTAAATCAAGAATATAATTTCTTGTCAAGTTATATATATATATATATATATATACCATGGATTAATTTAACTGGTCGGACAGTTTCCCAGCATGATTGGATGATTGAGAGATCACAACACTGTTATTGCATTCTATAAATATAAAAAATATCCATGCTTCTTTTTTGTCTTTTTTTTTAAGACGCCTTTAGCAAACTGACCATCCAGTTGATTTCTCACTGTTGCTGTTGGATAATTGCAGGATTATTTATGTACAGTTCCAAAATTAGCAATTCCGTGTAAATACTGTACTGACATCAAGATTAACCTAATTAACAGGAGTGAAGAACTTTTTAAATGTTTCACTCTCATTGTATACATGACATTACATGATATGCATCATAAGTGAATGTCCAAAAGTGGATTCAAAATATATTTAAAAAAGAAAATTAATTAAATTAGTCTGAATGACAGTCATTGTGCTTCCTAAAGGTAAATAATATCTGTTATAGGCTTGCAAGTGAACTAAGAGGCTGGGTGCTCCGTGTTGAAAAAGAAAAACAAAAGCAAGAGGAATCCTCTATGAAACTTCATCATAAAAGACGGCCCTCACTTTCTAAAATGCAACAATGGATTAAGAGAGGTGGAAATGTTGGGAAATTATATGACAGGTATGTTTGTTTGCTGTTTTTTTTATGTCTTCCTGTGCAATTGTATCAGTATATGAATTGTAAATACATTAGCTAGTTTGTTATTTCCCCCCCCCCCCCTCCCTCCAAACACACATCTGCTATATTTTGTTTGAGAGTGTTGCATGTCTATTTAAACTATACGAAGCAAACATACCAAAGAGTAGTATGAATAGCACCAGACAGACTAGTGCAGGTATCATGATAACTGTCATCTTGCTGGAATGTTCATGTGTAATGTCTAGTTCTGCCAGCAATCAGAAAACATTCCACTAATGGCAGTGATGTGTGACTAAAGACAGTCTCTGTCATCTTATAGAATTACACAAACTACACTATTTGTAAATGGGTACAACACTGGTTTGTAAAGGAGATATCAGAACATCAAATGACTTGGGCTCCGATAGTCAGGCAGTTTATAAAATAACAGCAGAAAATTTCACAGAATTAATTTCTGTTAAGAATAAGCAGTGAGCATAGAAACATGGACAAAAATAAAAAGATTGTCTGGTCTAATGCATCTTCTTAACTGCTCTGTGTTGACAGTAGCATAAATCAGTGGGTGGATTTATATTGCAATGTATCAACTGCAGATTTGGTGATGATATGATAGAGGTGTTTTCTTGGCGCATGCTCAATTCCCTGATACAGGGAATTGAGCATGTGCATTTCAGTTATTTTGAAATATTTTAATAGTGCATATTTAACTGTCATATTCTGTATAGCTTTTATTGAGGGTGTACAAAAATTTACAGGAATTTGATGATATAGCCCCCTTCCCCAGTTGTATTATGTTTCCATATTTAAACTTCATACAGGGAAATATGAACATATCTATGTGGAAGGAAGATACAGAAGCCTATTGTTATTCAAAGTTTTTATGTTAATCTTTTTTGCCATATTTCATTATTATCCAACTTAATGCAGTTTGAATAGTATCGGTGATAACATGGGAACCTGTTTGTTCCCTTTTCAAATTTTTATATCTTTTGTATTATTACCTGTCCCTTTAATAGTGAATGTGGTGCTCTTGTATACTATTGATATATAGCATACATTAAGATATCTATCATTTTGTCTGGTATTCCATGAAAGGAATGAGATTAAATTGGTAAAAGCGTTGGAGAGATATATCATGGTTATCCAGTAGATGTTGCTTCTCTTATTGTTCTGTTATATAGCATATGTGGTCTCAAATCCAGCTGTTGTATCATTAGAATAGAATCTTGTCCAGTGGTGTTTTTATTTTGATACTAATTTGAGGAAATATTTTCTGAGTTAAAGATTGCATTCGAAACTTAGATGTCTGGATGATCTATTTTTCATTTATTTCAAGATAAAATTAATTGTTTTTTCTTGAAATTTTTTAATTGTTGAGAGGAAAAATCTTTTCTTTTCATTGTGTAGAATTATGGAGACAAATCATCATGTTAGAGTACTTGCTGTAATTAGAATAAAATGGTTTGGTTATATCGAAGTCAACATCAGGAATACACACACACACACACACTAGGACACAAACTACATCAGTATAAACTACAGTGAGCTACAGCATAACTGCCCGGTCAACCATTTACCCTAGCTCAACGAGGTTGAGCTAGGGTAAATGGTTGACCAGGAGGGAAAACAAGAGGCAAAAATAAAATAAATTAAAAATTAAAAGAGATTTTTTAATGTATTTATGTTTTTAAATAAAAATTAAAAATTAATAAAAATTAGTAATAATTAAACACTTAAATATATTGTATATCATTGATGCTACATCAGTGACTATCTGGTTGGGGAAGTCCTGTTTATGGTCTGAGGACCACCGGGTCAGTGTCAGTTTGTATTCTTTCTAGTTTCTAGATCTAATATGAGTAATTTATGCTGGGAAAATTGTTGGAATTCTTTAGGCAACATAAATCATTAAAAAAAGTTTCTTTCTTTCTTTTTTTTTTTTTTTTTTTGCAATAATTTTTAACCTAATTTGCATTAGGTCAAAAGGTCTTCATTATTGACTTATGTGCTCTATGAAACTGGTGGTACTTGAAGATGGCTATTTTATATATATATATATATATATATATATAATCACTCTCACGCATGGCTGCAAAACATAATATTGCAAATCAATGCCATGTGTGTGGGCATGGAAAGCTCGATGTTGTAATCTTTGGAAAATATTTCATATGGAAGACTGATCCCCAGAACTGTGTTAGAATGAATGAATGGAAGTAGCGAGTTTGGTGACTCAGCAGTTCAACTCTAAAAAGATGTTGAGCAGCTGCTGCTTATGTAACACAAACAGCAGCTTGATGGATGTCATTTCTGCTGAACAGCATACATCTGTTGAAATATTTGTAGAAGAAACTGTGTGGAAACTGGCCTGCTGGAGACAGTGGCTGGAAAGTGGTTTTTCATCCCACAAACCATGCAGGCAAACTGGAGAACATACAATTAATAGATATAAATACATTGGTTTTATAGTTTGAGTTGCTTCTGGAAAGAGTCTGTGAGAGAGGGATCATCAATTAGCCAGACTGTTCTGTTCTGACAACATCAAGAATTTTTAGAGATCTTAGGATCACCACAAAAAACACGAGCACAGTATTCCAAGGTTGGGTGAATTTGTACTTATGCAGATTAGTATGTGGACAGATGAAAAGTAATGTTGGGAGGGGTTGTTATTACTCCATTGAAGAACAGTATGGAGATCAATGTTTAGTGCACACATCTTGAAGCTTCAACTGATTGGGCACTGCAGTGTTTGCTATAGAAGTAAGAGGAATGGAGAATGCCATCATTAACAAAACTGTGAATTGGATTTTGAAGTCAACAAAAGAAAGTTGTTTATATTATTATTATTATTATTATTATTATTATACAACACCTCAGGGAGTCCAAAGACTTATCGAGGAGGGCACCTACTCTACAATTCTCACTCAATCTGCCAACTATAACGAACTGCATCTACCACCCACCATTAGTATTTTCACAGACAATCACAAACATCCATGCCTACAGTGGGATTCAAACTCACAGCCTTTCGGCTGGACCATGGATATGCTAACTGCTTGGCCAACCAGGCCTGCTATCTCACTTTATGAACTCCCGCTTGAGAATTTTTTGGATCGGAATTTTTATTTTAAATTGTATAAATGTAATGATCAGTTAGAACGAGCATCAGTCACTCATGAGCCTTGGAGACGCGGTTGTGTTATTCGTAGTTTTCTTCAATTACACCTGATTTTTTTATTTTGTCTTCTTTTTAACTATAACTCTTTCACTGTGATTGTGATTTTCTATCAAAGAATTCTGGAAGAGATTCAGCATTTTAGATGCAATTTTAATTGCATCTAAAATGTGTTCATTTAGATGCAATTCAGAATTCACAAATTTTAATTTGTGAATTCTGAAACTCAAGCAATCTTAGATGTGGCTAACCTGTTGCAAATGGAAGTTTTGAAAGGTGATGTTAATTGAGCTGCTTCAATCTCACACTATGGAACTCTCACCAAATGATCTCCTTGAATTAGAAGTACAAGAAAGAAATGAAGAAGAAAAAGATAAGATAACAAATATGAAGCTCCAACTCAGTTTTTCACTTTAAAAGGCCTAGAAGAAGCATTTAAACTTCTCGAAAAAGCTCAAGCATTCTTTGAATCGCAAGATTCGGACTTTGAAAGATTTAGTATTTTCCTGCAAAATGAATAATGCTTGGGGTAGACACATTTGGGAGTCTCACCAGAACACCTGAGTTTGGTGGCAGAGGATCGTGACCATTGGAAGTTCCTCTTGCAGCTGCTGCCCTCACAACCCAATTAGGAAAGGTGGGCCTTGAAGCTGAATAAATAATGCTTTTACTTGCTGTCAAGCTATTTTAAAGGAAAAGAAGTGAAAGTCAACGAAGCAGATGACACTTGAAGACTTCTTTGAAAAAAAGAGGCACCAAAGTTTCCTACCTCGATGGCTGCCAATTCACCCGGTGATTTAGAAATAAGCTTTTTTTTTTTTTCAAAGAATTTTTTTAGTTTAAAATTTTTCTTATGTTATTTTTTAAATATCAAGAAAGAAAGAAAATTCGAAACATTTGTTTATAAAACTAGACTATTGAATGACACAAATGTACAATGGGTATATGAACAAAGAATATATGAACAAAGCACAAAAAACCAATATCTAGATAAAATAAAACAAAATGAAGAAATAGAAATAGAATGGCTTAATATAAAAGATACTAAATGCAGCAGCAAATGAAAGCTTAGGAAAGACCAAAAAATTCAATAAAAGGAAAAAAACTGAAGATCTGGGATGATACAATCAAAGAAATTATCAAAAAGAAAAAAGAAGCCTATCACAAATGATTAAGCAGTAAAAGATTAGACGATGAAATAGAATATAAAAGAATAAGAGCCATAGCTAAAAGAGAAGTCAGAAAAAGACATAGAGAATCATGGAACAAATTTGTTTCTAATTTAGAACATGATTTATATAAAATAAGACCCAATGTATATAAGATTTTGAAACACTTAAATGCAGATACTAAAGAAAACATAAAATTAAACACCGAATTGAAATTAGAAGAATTTCTAAATTACTACACAGAATTGCGGACAGACAAATATTTTAAAAAAGACAACTGGCAAACAATTAACGAAAATGAAAAGGAAATAACTAAAGAAGAATTAGAAATCAGCCTGAAAGAAACAAGAAACAGAAAATCACCTGGAGAAGATAAGCTATGTTCAGAACTATATAAATACGCAGGAACAAGACTCAAAGAAAGACTCTTATTATTTTTAAATAAAATTTATTCAACTGGTATCCCCCCAATAGAATGGAAAAAAGCAATTGTGATTCCTATCTTTAAAAAAGGTAATAGAGATGACCCTAAAAACTATAGAGGTGTCAGTATACTAAATTCCTGTTACAAAATATATAGCGGAATCTTAAATAGCAAACTAATGAAACATTCCGAAAACTTTATTTTAGAAGTACAGAATGGATTTGGAAAAGGCCGATCATGTATAGACCCGGCCTCTTACAAGATCCTAAAATTAATAATAGAGAAAAGAAGAGAATACAATTTTAGAAACACATATTGCATTTATTGACTTTGAAAAAGCATTTGACAAAGTTAAAAGAAACATATTATTTAACATATTAAAAGAAAGACAAATACCAAATAATACCCTAAAAGCTATCACAAGTATATATGATAAATCAAATACAAATAAGATTAAATCACGAGCTATCATATACGAGAGAGATGAACCAAGGGGTCCGACAGGGATGTGCCCTCTCAGCAACTCTTTTTAATGTTTACTTAAATGAAATAATAATAAAATGGAATAAAAATTTACATCAAGGTATTAAACTTTCTCCTACAGTGAACTTAAACACTCTCCTTTTTGCTAATGACCGAATAATAATTACAAATTCTGAAGATAACTTACAGAAAGCTATTTTAGATCTGAATGAGATAGCCAAAGATTATGGCATGATAATATCAACAGAAAAATCAAAAACTATGGCCTTTAAAGGACAAGATCCAGCAATAACTAAAATAGTAATAGATAACAAGATCTTAGAACAGGTGAATTCATTTAACTACCTAGGATGTATGATCGCATATGAAAATGAAAAAGATATAAACATAAAAATTGCAAAATATCTAAAAATAACAGGTATAATTAACTCTATATTTAAACCAAACCTAGTTCAAAAACAAGCCAGACTAAAAGTATACAATGCATTAGCCTTACCAATCTTAATGTATGGAAGCCAAATCTGTACAAAAAAGACAAACAAAGATTAATAACAGCAGAAATTAAGTTTATGAGAAAAACTGCAAAGTATACCCTATTTGATCACAAAAGAAACAATGAAATTATGAAAGAATTAAACCAAGAACCAGTAATAGAAAAAATTTAAAAATATAAACATAAATGGATGGAACACGTTCAAAGAATGAAAACAGAAAGATTACCAAAACGAGGCTTAAAGTACAAGCCATTAGGAAAAAAGAAAACCAGGACGTCCTCTTAAACGATTCAACAATGACTTCTAAGGCGGAACAGGCCATGCTGGGCCTAAATCCTTGATACGCATGATGATGATTTTTTTTAAATATGTAAATCTTTGGGCAGTAAAGTATTTTCTTTTCATTTAATATTCATTTTATATTTTATATATTCCTTCCTACGAATGTAACTCTTGCTTATAGCAAGATGATCATTTCCTAAGCCAAATAAACTCCACTTTACGAATTCCTGATTTACAAACAGTCACCAGGAAACAATTAATTCGTAAAAGCATTAACTACCTGTGTGTGTGTGTGTGTGTGTGTGTGTGTGTGTGTGTGTGTGTGTGTGTGTGTGTGTGTGTGTGTGTGTGTGAAAGGATGGGTGAAAAAGAGAGCCCTGCCTACTTTTAGAGGAAAATCTGAAGATAGAATGCTTTCACCATAACATGCAGTTTGTGGGAAAGCTAGCAATCCATTAAAAAAGGGCAGATATCAGACAATAAGATGGAGAAGGTCAATTGCCAAGCCAATAACATTACAATTCTTTATGCAATTTGATTGGTTACTATCATCGATGATGCTAATGAAATCTTAACAAAATCTATCTTGAATTGTGTACTAGAAATAGGTGTAAAAAGGCACCAAAGAGAGGAAAAACTAAGACAGGAAACCTTAGATCTGATGAAGAAAAGAAAAGAAGAGATATGAAAAGAGATTTGAATGCAACCAATAAAATAGAATTTGTGGAAATTTGTAAAACTATACGTGATGAAACATGAAATTAGATTGTATAATACTAGAAAAATTAAAGAAACAATAGAAAGCAATAGTAATATGAAGGTCCTAAGACGAACATTATCAGTTGGAACAAAGGAAATAGCTGCTGTAAGAGGAAAAAATGGTGAACTTATAAAAAATAGAGATGCAATAATCAAAAGAATTCAGGAATTTTACACTGAACTCTATGAAGACAAAGACCGAGACATCCAAAAATCATCTATGGATAACTCGAGTGAGGAAGAACACAATACCCCTGAAATCTTACAAGATGAAGTGGAAATAGCATTCTGGGGAAATGAAGATGGAAAGGCCCCAGAGAAGATGGAATTATGGTGGACTTCTTAAAACCAGGAGGAATCCCTGTCATCAAATAGCTGACTTTAATAAATGCCTAAAACAGAAAAAAATTCCAAAAAATTGGAACACTTCACTTCTAATATTAATTTTTGAAAAGGGCAATAAGGAAGAAATTAAAAACTACAGACCTATAAGCCTACTCCCCACCATATATAAAGTCTTCACAAAAATTATAAATAATTGAATAAAATCTAAACTAGAAGGAATGCAATCCTGCGAACAAGCTGGATTTAGAATGAATTACAATACTTTGGACCATATTCACACATTAAGACAGCTCATTGAAAAACAATTGAATACAATAAACCCGTATGTCTGGCCTATATAGACTATGAAAAAGCATTTGATTCAGTTAAAACATCTGCAAAACTAAAAGCACTTGAAACCCAGGAAACTGAGAAACCATATATTGAAACATTAAAACATATTTACAATAATGCAATTTCTGTAATTAAATTATATAAAAACAGTGAAAAGTTTCCAATACAAAAAGGCATCCGGCAAGGCGACACCATATCTCCCAAATTATTTACATCTTCACTAGAGGAAGTCTTTAGAAGCCTTGATTGGGAAACAAAAGGAATAAACATAAATGGAGAAAGGCTGCATCATCTGAAATTTGCATTTGATATGGTCCTAATAGCAGATAATCTTGAAGATCTGGAAGAAAGGCTAAATCAGCTGAATGAAGCCTCCAAAGTAATTGGATTTAAAATAAATAAAGAAAAAACAAAAATAATGATGAATAAATACATCAACCATGGGACTGTCAAATTTGAAAACCATGAAATAGAACAAGTTACTTCATATGTATACTTGGGCCAGTTGTTATCCTTTGAGGATTACCAAATAAAAAAAATTGAACAAAGAATTCGCCTTGGCTTATGGGAAAATGAGAGACATATTCAGAAGTGACATCCCTATGAGTCTAAAAAGGAAACATGGACTTTAGCAGAAGCCCTAAACAAAAAACTAAGAACAACACAACATCGCATGGAGAGAAGTATGCTAAAAATAACATTAAGAAATAGGAAGACAAATACCTGGATAAGCTCTCAAACAGGTGTCATGGATATTGTAAAATACATTAAACAGGCTAAGTGGAGATTGGCTGGACATATTGCCAGATGCAGTGACAGGAGATGGACTAGAAAAACAACAGAGTGGAGACCAATGGCTGGAGCAAGACAAAGAGAAAGGCCGAAAAGAAGGTGGAGGAATGAACTGGAACAAATAGCAGGAATGAGATGGATGAGAGAGGCAGAAAACCGAGTGGTCTTCTGGCTAAATCCCAATTACCAGCCCATCCTTGTTTGTTCATTATTCAGGCAGATATCTAACAGGGTGCGCCACAAGAAGGTGAGGATTGGACATTAGGTCAGAAGCCCTGGTTGGCTCACCGCATTCCTTTAAAGGTTATGTGCAGGTCTCCTCTCGATTATACAGTTTTGACCCTTAAGTACTCCCACGACAGAATTTCATGCCGGCTGGGGCATTGCTCGGTTAAACAAGCCCCTAGTTGTTTTCACCAGGGAACTGGGCAAACAGTGAAACATCAACTACTGGAACAAATCTTAAAGCCCACTCCAACTCAGTATCACCAGAGTTCAAGATCGGCGCTATCCACATAACAAGCCTGAATGGAAAAGAAATAGAGCTATCTGAGGAATTGGATAAGTACCACATCGACATAATTGAGAGAGGCAGAAAACCGAGGATAAGTTAAATACGAAGCTAATCTTATTGAATGGCAGGTGATATCAAGTAGAGTGATGTAGACAAATATCAAAATTCCCCATTCTTGGCAATATATTCCCATACTTGGACAATGAGACATATTTGTGGCTACGGTCCCACAGAAGGTTCTACTAAGGTAGAAGTGGAGGAATTTTTTTGAGGCTTTAGATAAAGCAACTGACAATGAAAAATGAAAAGTTTGTTGGGGATCTACACCCTCTGTCCAAAAAGAAGCCAAACTTTTCGAAAATAGAAGAAAGTAATGGAGCCACCTGTTGTATCTTTTTGTTATCGAAAGCAGCAACCTTCATTAATGTTGTGTCAACTGTTTATGATATTTGTTTTGTAGCTGAATTATAGTGCCAAGAGTGACAGTGTGTTTTGACGAATAGTTGGTCATCATGATATTCATGCCGTACTCGACGAATTCTCGCTATCAATCGCTTCAAAACTTTGAGATAAATCTCGCCATTGACCATTTGGCCAGGCAGAACGAATTCTTTGTGGATAATGCTCTTGGAATCGTAGAAACAAATCAGTATTGCCTTTACTTTTGACTTCTCCAAGCAACTTTTTTTCAGATGCCCCTCTTCTGGTGGTCCACTCAGCACTCTGGTGCTTTGTTTTGGGATCATACTCAAAACACCACGAGTCCTTACGAACAGTTTTAATAAGGTCCTTGCAGTGTTCAATTCAATACATTTTTTGATCATCTGTCAACTTGTGGGGGAACAAATCGTGAATTAAATTTACGAAGGCCCAAACTCTTGGTCAAAATGTTGGGCACAGTTGATTTTGGAATCCCCATTTCATCTTCACTCAATCTTACAGACGATTTCAGGTTTTCCTTGAGAAATCACTCACGTTTTGGATGTTAACTTCGCTCAGTCCAGTTTTTAGACGGCCCCGCTTTTCGTCGTCCTCAAGCATCTCACGAACACTTTGAAATCACTTAAACCACTCGTAAACTTGAGTATGGGATAAGCATTCATCACCGTATACTTTTTGAAGCATTTGATGCGTTTCGGTAAAACTTTCACCAAGTTTAACACGAAAGTCAATCGCAGCTCTCTGTTTGAAACTCATTTTCCGACCTTTCGTCAAAAGACACTGTCACTCTTGGCACTATAACTTGGCTTTAATGAAACAAATGTCATAAACAGTTGACAAAACACTAATGAAGGTTGCCACTTTCGGCAACAAAAAGATACAACAGGTGGCGCCACTAGTTCTTTTTTTCGAAAAGTTCAGTTTTTTTGTGGAGAGAGGGTGTAAATAACAGAGTAGGAAATGATTGTCAGACATACAAAAATGTTTTGGGAAAATTTGGAGAAAAGAGCAAAGCTAATAATAATAGCAAATACCTGTTGGATTTCTGTTCAGGATGTGCACTGGTTATTACTAACAATATGTTCCAACATACAAATGTGCACAAATTCACATGGAGAGAAGATACAAGAAAGAAGAAAAATCTTATTGACTATGTTATTGTTGATAGTGATATTTTCCCTCTGGTGTAGAACACTAGAGTGTACAGAGTATTTGAAATTGGAAGTGATCACCATTTAGTCTTGAGCAGGATAAAATTGAATTTCATATTCAAAAGAACATGTAAGAAAGGTTTAAAGTGAATAAAAGTTGAACAGCTCTCATATGTGAACTGTAGACTAAAATACACAAACATTATTCAAGAAAAAATGAAAGAATTTGAGAACAGGAACCAAACCTTGGTTCTAGGTTTGTTTCCTGTTTGGTCCTGAACCAAACATTGATTTAGCCAGTTTTCAAACTGGCTGAATCAATCAAGCCCTGAAGAAAACCTTGATTGATTCAGCCAGTTTGAAAAATTGCTAAATGAAATAATCAGTGACAGCACAGTGGTAAAAAAACACTGACCAAGCATGCAATCAGGAATACATATTCATACTTGAAGTAGAGAAAGCCATCAAAAGCCTGAAACGTTAAAAGGCAGCTGGAGTAAATGATATTCCATCAGAAATGCTCAAGTATGGAGGTATAAAAGTCTTAAAGTGACTGCACTGCATAGTTCAGAGGGATGAATTCCAGATGATTGGAGTAGAGGTCTTAACGTACCCATATATAAAAAAAGGGAAATAAAACTAAATGTGAGAATTACAGATGTATTTCTCTACTGAGTGCTCCTGGTAAGATTTATGCCAGTAACTTGAGAAATTGAGGATTGTGGAAGAGAAGCTTGGCAAAGAACAAGCTGGATTCAGGCTATATAGAAGATGTCATGATCAGATTTTCACTTTAAAATAAATAGTTGAGAAATTATGGGAATATAGCAAAGATATGTATTTAAGTTTTGTAAATCTGGAAAAAGCATATGACCAGGTGCTAAGAGAAAAGCTATTGTGAAAACGCTGCAGTATGGTGTCAGTGTGGCATTATATCAAGCAATACTTAATTTTTATACGAGTTGTAAGTCAGCAGTTAGAATTGAAGGAAGTACAGGAAGATGGTTTAATGTTAAATCTGGTGTCAGACAAGGATGCACATTATCCCCCTTTGTTATTCATTATCTATATGGATCGCATTATGAAGGAAAGTGGTATTAAACCTGATATCAAAATTGGAGATGTTAATATCAGCTTTATGCGGATGATGTTAAAGTTCTAAATAAATCTGCTGCAAGTCTGTAAGATTCCCTGACTAAATTGCATAACTGTTGTAATAGATATGGTATGCTATGAAGGTCATCATTAACAAGACAAAGACACTGAAAATAGGCAGAAGCATTGAAAATATCAACTGCATTGTGAATGGAGAACCTATGGAACAAGTAAAACATTTCAGCTACTTAGGCACGAGTTTTAGTGAAGATGGTAAATTAAATATGGAAATAGACAACAAAATCAACAAAGCTGGTATGGTAGGAAATCAACTGAATAAATTTATACGGGATAAGAGAGAAACTAGTCAAAACACTAAATTAGCTGTATACAAGACAGTGTTCAAAGCAATTTTAACTTATGGATCTGAGAGCTGGGTTAGAAGTAAAACACTTGACCAAAGACTGGAGACCACAGATATGAGAGTCCTGAGTAAGATTAGGGATATGAACAGATGGCATCAATGAAAATATCATATTAAAAAGGATTAAATTAGGAAAGAACTTGAAATTGTTAGCATCCAGGAATGTGTTAGCAGAGCTAATCTCAAATGGTATGATTACTTGAACAGAATAGGAGAGGAAAGATTAGCAAAACAGGTGTTCTCTGCCTGGTTGGCATGAAAAAGACCCAGAGGAAGACCAAGAAAAAGGTGGATTGATACAGTAAAAATGCCTTAGAGAATAGAAACATAAGATCTGACAATTGGAGGCTTGACAGGTAACAGATTGATTTGGAGAAAAATTTGTTAATAGGAGGTTGGTAATGATGTAAATTTTTCATGTAGTACTATCATATCCTGTACACCCCTTGAGGGTATATGTCAGGAATTTGATGTCAATTGCCAAATCAATTAAATGCCTTAGAAATTTCGAGTACAACAGCATAAGTCTCTCCAAATCTTTTCATGACATATGTCCCGAGGCGAGAGATAACGATGGAATTTGCTGTCGATCTTGACTGATAGAATCTATATTGGTGTTCATCGATTTGTTGCAGTTTTCTAGGTACTGATGAACTTATTCATTACTTTAGACTGCACTGATGTGAGAGCAGTAGGTCAATAGTTTGATCGTAAACTTGTCTCCTGTTTTTTACGAGAACAATAATTTGACGGGGAAACTTCTCTCTCTTTCTCTGCATATGGACTTGCTTCCATACTGTGTGGTGGGTGCTGGCTGAGTGTAATATAGCATAGAGATGATAAAGGATAGGTGTCAGTTCAGGAGCACATTTTTTGAGTCAAATAATTTATAAAAAAATACTTTTTAACTGAAGGTGAGTTAGCTGGTCTCATATGGTGGGTGTTTTTCATCCCACAAAGCATGCAGACAAACTGGAGAACACACAATTAATAGATATAAATATATTTGTTTTATAGTTCAAGTTGCTTCTGCAGATTTCCCAATAACCCAATCTAGCATAGCCGACACTGAAGAGTCTTTCAAATAATATTTGTCTTGATTAAGTAATTTATAAACTACAGAGCAATTTCAAAATGAAATTGACTGTTTCTTTGAACAAATTCAATTGCTAATTTCTAACCTGAGTAGAATTTCATTTTTAACCAAGTGAGACTTCAAGTAGAAAAAGTGGAACAATTCAAATATTTTGGAGTAATGCTCACAATCCAACCAAATGAAATGATAGAAGTGTAGAATCAAATAAAGTGTGATAATCAGGCTTTTTATTATCGCTCATGAGTATTCAGTCAAATGATATCCATTAGAAGACTAACTTTGTCCAATTATTAACCGTGTCCGGAGTTCATCGCTGACAATTCATTGTGGGAAAATTGATCACCGACAATTCATTGTGGAGACTATGCATCGCTTGAAATTTAATTGTGGGGAAAATTAATTGCACGAATATTCATTGCTGGAAATTTAATTGTGGGGAAAATTAATCGCAAGAATATTCATCATGGATATGTGTGAAAAAAATTTTTTTTCTTTTTAAATTTTATATGATGACACTATTTTTTAAATATCACATAATTTACCCAATAAAATACCCATTATCACATAATTTAGTTATTTATATTTATCAGGAAATAATATGAACGAGAAAATATACAAAATTTGCTCATTTGTAATAATCACAATTTAATTTCAGTATCGGAATATTAAAAGTTATCTGGAACAATTACTTTGGGAAAAATAATGAATTCAAATAAAAAGAAAGTGCAGAGATGTTACCTGGCAGTATTTGTGTGTGCGAAAGTTTGGAGGGAGTGGGGAGTGAAATTAAGAACGAAATGCAATTTTAATTCTATTATGAAAATTTTGGAAATAAAATTTCATTTTAGATAAGTACCAGATCGAGATAATAGGGGTGACTGAAACAAAAAAACACAAAAACTGATGGGATCTTTCTGAGCAATGAATACAAAATGTTATATTCAGGCAATGACAATCAAGGAAAAGAAGGGGTAGCCATAGTATTCAACACTAAATATGAGGCTAATCTTCTTGAATGGCAGGCAGTCTCAAGTAGAGTGATGTGGGCAAATATCAGAATGGGAAACTGGACAATGAGACTTATTTGTGCCTATGGTCCCACAGAAGGTTCTACTAAGGTAGAAGTGGAGGAATTTTTTGAGGCTCTAGAGAAAGCTACTGACACAATGAAAAAGGAAAAGTTGGTCCTTGTTGGGGATCTAAATAGCAGAGTAGGAAATGATTGTCAGACATAAAAAAATATTTTGGGAAAATCTGGAGAAAAGAGCAAAGCTAATAATAATGGCAAATACCTGTTGGATTTCTGCTCAGGACGTGGACTAGTTATTACTAACATCATGTTCCAATATAAAAATGTGCACAAATTTACATGGAGAAAAGAGGCAAGGAATAAGAAAAGTCTCATTGACTATGTTATTGCTGATAGTGATGTTTTCTTCCTGTTGCAGGACAAGAGAGTGTACAGAGGATTTGAAATTGGAAGTGATCACTATTTAGTCTTAGCAGGATAAAATTGAATTTCATATTGAAAAGAATAACATGTAAGAAAGTTTTAAAGTGAATAAAAGTTGATCAGCTCTCAGATGTGAACTGTAGACTAACATACACAAAGATTATTTAAGAAAAAATGAAAGAGTTTGAGAACAGGAACCAAACCTTGGAGATTCAGTGGCAAGCATTGAAGAAAACCCTGATTGATTCAGCCAGAGAGATATGTGGTAAGGTTGTCTGCAAGGATAGAAAAATCAGGACTCCATGGTGGACACAGGAAGTTAAAGAGGCAGTGAAAGAAAAGAAGAAAACATATCAAAAGTTCTTAGCAAATAAGTCAGCTTTTGCTCTTAGAGAATACAGAGACAAATGTAAGAAAGCTAAACACTGTGTAAAACTAGCTAAACAAAAGTCATGGGAGGACTTTGGCAAGAACATAGAAAATAAATATCAAGAAGGTTTTGAGTTATTCTGGAGGTTGTTGAAGAAGCTAAGGAATGGAGGAAAGAGTGCTGTAAAAGGAGTTAGATATGATAAAGGTGACATGAAAACAGGAGAAAAAGATATCCTTGAAGTATGGAGTAATTACTTCGAAAAATTGGTAAATGAAACAAGCAGCCATAGCGCAGTGGTAAAAAACACTCAACAGGCATACAGTCAGGAAAACATATCCATACTTGAAATAGAAAAAGCCATCAAAGGCTTGAAATGTGGAAAGGCAGCAGGAGTAGATGATTTTTGACCATAAATGCTGAAGTATGGTGGTGTAAAAGTCTTACAGTGGCTGCACTGCATAGTTCAGAAAGTCTGGACAGAGGGACAAATTCCTGATGATTGGAGTAGAGCTCTAATAGTACCCATATATAAAAAAGGGAAATAAAACCGAATGTGAGAATTACAGAGGTATTTCCTTACTGAGTGTTCCTGGCAAGATCTATACCGTTTCTCAAGTATATGTAAGTTTACTTGAGAAACAGTTGAGACGAATTGTGGAAGAAAAGCTTGGTGAAGAACATGCTGGATTCAGGCCAAATAGAGGCTGTCAGGATCAGATCTTCACTTTACGACAAATAGTTGAGAAAGCATGGGAATATAACAAAAAGCTGTATTTGAGTTTTGTCGATCTGGAAAAGGCATATGACAAGGTGCCAAGAGAGAGAAGCTGTTCAATATGCTACAATTATATGGTGTCAATGGGGCATTATATCAAGCAATACTTTGTCTGTATTTGAGTTGTAAATCGGCAGTTAGAATTGAAGGATATACAGGAAGATGGTTTAATGTTAAATCTGGTGTGAGACAAGGATGTACATTATCCCCGATGTTATTCATTTTCTATATCGATCACATTTATGAAGGAAAGTGGTATTAAACATAATATCAGAATTGGAGATGTTAATATCAGCTCTTTGCTTTATGCGGACGATGTTATACTTCTAAATAAATCTGCTACAACTTTGCAAGATTCCCTGACTGAATTGAATAAATGTTGTAATAGATATGGTATGAAGGTCATTATCAATATTACTGAAGATGGTAAATTAAATATGGAAATAGACAACAGAATCAACAAAGCTGGTATGGTAGGAAGTCAATTGAATAAATTCGTATGGAATAAGAGAGAAATTAGTCAGAACACTAAATTATCTCTATACAAGACAGTGTTCAAACCAGTTTTAACTTGTGGATCTGAGAGCTGGATCAAAAGTAAAACACTTGACCAAAGACTAGAGACAGAAGATATGAGAGTCCTGAGAAAGATTAGAGGCGTGAACAGATGGCATCAATGGCAATATCATATTAAAAACGAGGATATTAGGAAAGAACTCGACATTGTCGACATTCAGGAATGCGTTAGCAGAGCTAATCTCAGGTGGTATGGTCACTTAAACAGAAATGGCGAGGAAAGATTAGCAAAACAAGTGTTCTCTGCCAGGTTGGCAGGAAAATGACCCAGAGGAAGACCAAGATATAGGTGGATTGATACCGTTCAGTGTGCCTTAGACGATAGAAATATAAGATCTGATAATGATCATATTGGAGTCTTGACAAGTAATAGACTGATTTGGAGGATAATTGTAGATAGGAAGTTAGTAATGATGTAAATTTTTCATGTAGTACTATCTTATCCTGTACACCCCTTGAGGGTACATGTCAGCAATTTGATGATGATGACCTATACATGTTTCTAATGATAAACTGTAGGAAAAGTATCGCTACTTCAAAATTGCTGCATAATATCAAAATTAGCAGAAAATATGTACATAACAATTTACTTCATAATAGCCCTTCATTTCAATATGCAATGAGTGATTCCAGGAAACCAAGAAAGTACAACCAATCATATCAAATAATATATTATACATTATTTGATATGATTCAAGATTTACGTATGATTATCTATAAGTAATATCGTAAAAGAGCGAACCTTCACGCAATCTGTGAAATAGTTTTCTAAGATTATGAATAAAAAATAAACAAAGCAATTTGTAACAGATTGAGGCTGTGTTTATTTTAAGATTTGGATTTTTATGAATTTATAAAATAATTGTTTGACAAAAATAATTATCTTGAATTAAGTTCTGGGAGAATAAAATGTATTGGTGACTAAGATAATTATCAAAAAAAAAAAAAAAATGATAGTGGCATTGTTCTCCAGAGTGATACAATCTTAAGTGAAGAAATATGAAAGGATCACTTATTTACACTGGCATTAAAAACTATAATTATACTATACAACAAGTAGCGAAAATAAATGTAGCTTGTAGGTAATATAATTTAGATTAAAGTTACTGAGCAAACGGCAAGTGCTCATGTGGGACGTTGAAGAGAACATATATGGAAGTGATCACTTTCCTGTTCTTTGTACAATGTGTTCACAGGAACCATGTTCATGGATACCTATATGGAAAATGGACCAGGCTGACTGGAACACTTTCTCTCATCTTGCAAAATTTAATGCCGATGCCATCAGTCAAACACCTATCAATGAAGCTATAAAATATATAACAGAATGCATTGTCCAGGCAGCAACAACCTCCATCCCAAAAACATCATCTCGATTTCCAGTCTATGCAAAGTCTTGGTGGAACCCAGAATGTCAGGCAGCCAAAAAAGATCCACACAGAGCATGGAGCATATTTCGTAGATACCCCACCACATCAAATTTAATAACTTTCAAGCGTGCTCAAGCCAAAGCACGTTATGTAAAATGTCAGAGTCAAAAACAATCATGGATCCAATTTACTACATCAGTTAATCAAATGACCAGTCCAAAAATTGTATGGGATAAAATCCGGAAAATGAAAGGCAGATATAGTACACACTGTTTGTCCACCTTAGACTATGATGGAAGTGTTCTTGCTGATCCCAAAGCTATTGCAGATACTTGGGGAGAAACTTTTGCTAAAATCTCAGCAACAGCTTCATATTCTCTGGAATTTTTAATACTGAAAGAGCAGCAAGAGAAACAAAGGCTTAATTTTTCTACCAACATTCTTCAGCCATTTGTCAAGGAGGAACTAAAAAGAGCTCTCCTACAATCTCACCCTAGTGCAGTAGGACCTCATGACATCCATTATGAAATGATAAAACATCTACCATCATCTTCTATGAACCTTCTTCTCTTATTATACAATAGAATACTTTCAGAGGAAGAGTTTCCAAATTCTTGGCATAAGTCAATTGTCATTGCTATCCCAAAACCAGGAAAAGATCCAACACAAGCAAATAATTATCAACCCATTGCTCTGACCAGCTGTCTTTGTAAGATACTAGAGAAAATGGTTAATGCCAGACTTCTGTGGTATTTAGAAAGCAAGTGTTCTCTCCAATACACAGTGTGGTTTCTGTAGACATCGATCAACTTTAGACCATTTAGTTCAGTTAGAAACTTGTATAAAAGATGTATTTCTGAAGCGAGAACATCTTGTCTCGTTTTTTTTTTTTTTTTTTTTTTGACATGGAAAATGCTTATGACACAGCCTGGAGATATGGCATATTAAAAGACCTCTATAACCTAGGTCTCAAAGGACACTTCCCTATATTTATTAAAAACTTTCTGTCCAGGGGAACTTTCGAAGTCAGAGTTGGAAGTATGCTATCTCGACCATATCTTCAAGAACAAGGTGTTCCCCAAGGCTCTATCTTAAGTGTAACCCTTTTTGCTATTAAAATTAACTCAATCATTGAATAGCTTCCTCCCACTATAAACAATGCATATGTTTATGACTTCACAATCTACTGTCACTCACGTAACATGAGGGTAATTGAAAAACAACTTCAGCAAGCAATTGATCATGTCTCTCTATGGACTGGGCTCTTAATAATGGGTTTAGGTTTTCAACAGAAAAAAGTCTGTGTACACTTCTGTCAAAAACGCACTCATCACCCAGATCCTGAACTAAGAATGGGACCTACTGTTATTCCAGTAACTACAGAAACCAAGTTCTTGGGACTCATCTTTGACAGAAAACTTGCATTTCTAGCACACATTTGTCAACTAAGAGAAAAGTGCAAAAGAACTTTGAACTTCCTTCGCACTCTGTGCTCTACTGGATGGGGTGCTGATCGAGCTTCTTATTGCTCCATCTTTATCGTGCACTTATACGTTCAAAGCTGGATTATGGGTCCCAAGTCTATGGCTCGGCAAGACAGAGTAACCTACGATGGTTGGATTCCATCCTATCCATATCAGGGTATATGGATAGCTACTGGTGCCTTTTGCACCTCACCCACTCAAAGTCTCTATGTAGAAGCAAATGAACCGGCTCTATTACTTCGACGGAAAACAGTTGTCTCTTAATTACACCCAAAAATTAAATCTCTCCTAGAATACCCTACGTGGAATAGTATCTTCTCTCTGCATTGAGAAGCTCAATATCACACACGTCAAACTGCTATACATCCTTTTGGTATGCGTATTAAAGAAACTGTGTAAGCTGTTAGTATAAATGTTGACAACATTAGCTACAGTAAACATAACAGCATTCCTCCATGCAGGTTTGCACACCATCCTGCAACCTCTCACTTTATCAGCTACAGAAATCTTATACCCCATCATTCATTTACCTGCAATTGTTTAATGCACACAGAGCAGCACATGCTGATTTCTTACCTGTCTATACTGATGGTTCAAGAACTAACATCACTGTTGGCTGCGCTGCTGTGTTTCCTGACATTATTATCTCAAATCAGATCCCACCAGACTGCAGTAATTACACAGCAGAGTTACATGCCATTCAGCTTGCACTTGTGCATATAAAAGAAAACTGCTACCAAAAGTGTATAATTTATACAAACTCATTGAGCTCTTTACGGGCTATCTCCTCTCCTATGTATAATCCACATCCAGTATTTTATGAAGTGCTACACCTGCTTCACAAAATGAAAATCTTTAATTTCGATATTCAGTTCTGCTGGATTCCCAGCCACATTGGAATCAAAGGAAATGAGGCTGCAGATGCAGCTGCTAAATCAGCCAATACCTTCTCCACATACTGTTTGACAGTTCCATACAGACTACAGACAACTTATAAGATCAAAGTTAATTGCTCAGTGGGAGTTAACATGGCAAGAAACATCAACAAACAAATTATATAACATTAAACCTGAAATTAAACACTGGCATTCTAGTCAACGTACAAAGAGAAGGGAAGAGTTTATCCTTGCTAGACTCCGCATAGGTCACAGTCACCTTACTCATTCTCATTCACTGAGAGCTGATGACCCTCCCATATGTGAAAAATGCAACACACACATCTCACTATTCATCATATTCTGGTAGATTGTCAAAAATTTACATGAGAGAGGAATGAAATTTTCACCTATCTAACCAAGCCATATTCACTCAGGGAAATGCTAGCAGACTCAGGCAAATTGCATGATGTTTTTAATTTTTTAGAAAGGATTAATTTATACAAACACATTTGACCATAAGTTTGTTTATATGTAAATACTTTTTTTGCTTAACTTAACTTCTCTTTAAGCATTAGAATAATAATGTTTGTTGTAATCTTACTAGATGTAGACACTGCTTTCCTTGACTTGTTTTGTATATACATATGTTAACCTGTAGTTATCTACTTATGTACTGCTGAAACCTCTGCAGTAATTTTGTTTATATGTAGATACTGCATCACTTAACATGCATTTTGTGTATGCATCTTATTTACTACTTTATTTTTAGAATAACCATGTAGTGCTGTAGGACATCTTACCTATTTGTGTACTTTCTAGTAATTCTGTTTATATGTATTCTAAATTCTGTTTCTGTTGCATTGCTAAATTTAATTTTCATCCATGCATATTGTATAATAATCCCTTTTTTGCCTATTTTTATACTGCTATAAAGGCATCTATTATAATCTTACATATATGTAGATACTGCATTCCTTGGCTTAGTGTTTAATATATTATGTATTAACTTATATTGTTAACTATTTTTGCACTACTGTAATAACCTCTGACCTTGTGTATTGCTGTGCCCTCTGCAGCAGTTCTGTTTACCTAGAGATGCTGCTTTGTGAAACTAGATTCTTGCACAGACATTGTTTACAATATTCTGTAAATGCTAATGTTGTAACCTTTAGTATGGCACAGTATGACCTTTGTAGTTTTTGTGCCAAATAAACTATAAAACAAACAAGTAAACTGCAAGCAACTGCGTTTCTGGCAATAGGTAACTGAACATAGTTACGTACGCGAGGTAATCTGGTTGAGTGTTCTTGTTAGCATGAAAGATTATCTCACCTTCTAATGGATATGATAGTCAAATGTACTTGATATCCATGTTTTTTCACAGGTGGTCTGACTCGTCTCCAGAATTTGCTGGATGTATATATACTTCCTGGCCAGTTTGGAGGTTAACCCTGCAGAGGTCACAGTCGAAAAAAATTACAGCTTAGAATGAGTGTATCCAAGAGATACATTCATTACTAGTATGTGCTGAAATGCGATAAAACTTGAAAAAAAAAAAAACACTACCAGTATAATATGATGGTTTATTTATTTTCAGTTACAATCAATCTAGAAATCATTGAAAAAAGAAACAAATAAAAAAAACAACTAAACCAATACTATACATCGGAGTTCGCTGCATCTCTCAGATACAATTTACTCTCAAATAGCACTTTCACTTTCGCATTCGACTCTATCATTCTCATCATCGGACTCGAGTAACATTCGCTGAATCTCTTTGACATCTGATGGATTATCCTGTTGATATATTTTTCCAGCCATTTTCAACAGTAAATAATAAAAAATAAAAATAACTAAACGAATACTATATTGACATCGGAGTTCACAGTATTTCTCAGATACAAATTACTATCAAATATCACGCACCTCTACATAACACGTGTTAAACCAAACAGACTTCAATTTTCTAGTGGATAACACTTTCAATGAATTTTGTTTGCAGTAATTTTTCCTGCAATGAATTTTCCCTGTGATAAATTTTCCTCTCAATGAGTTTTCCCTGTGATTAATTTTCCTCGCGATCAATTGTCCAAACCATCATTAATTATGGATGTTGAAACCTGGATATTTACAGAAATAATAGAGAATTTGATTTCAACTTTTGAAAGAAAATCTTTAGAAAAATTTTTGGCCTAGTGAATGAATAATGGTTTCTGGAGGATCAGATATAACCATGAGTTATATCAACTCTATAAAGAATCTATAATATCTAGTATAATCAAACAAATTCAGAAAGTTACGGTGGACAGTACGTTTTTTTTATGTTGAAAATGACAGTATTCTTAAGACTTTAAATGGTAAATTTCTTGGTAAAAGACCAAGAAGAAAACTAAAAACAAGGTAGATGGTTACCATTAGTCAAGATAGCAACATCATATCGCATTGTACAAACTGGATAAATAGGGTCCTGTACAGACAGGATTGGTGGTGACAAATTCAGGAGGCCAAGGTTTGATTGGCTGTAGAACAACAGACTTCAAATGTAAAAGTTAGCAATAATATTTTAGCACAAAAATGTCTTTACAAATACAGAAATCCACCATTTATCTAATCACATTGGGAACTCAATTTTTTATTCTCAGATATGAGAGTTTGTTAGTTTGGAGAAATACTGTACCATGGTGGGGGGGGGGGGGGAATCATCACTCCTGGGACTAATAAATGCTTTTCAGGTTATTGTCAAACTGTTGAAGCTTTCGGTTGGTTTCTTCAGTTTAAAAAAAAAAAAAAGTAGTAAATAATATTTTTGGCATGATTGTCTTTTCACAAGCAAACAAAAGAAGGTAACAGAAGATTCTTGAAGCAGTTAGAGTTAATCATAATAAACTATAAACGAAATGTTAGTTTTACCTGTTCTATTTAGCATGGCTTTCTTTTTTTAAAGAAAAATCCATTGTTTTCCGGAAATGTTTACTTCCTTTTAGTCAGAGAAATTCTATGACTACATTCCTTCAAAAAAAATAAAAAAAAAATACACCTAATTCATTTTGCACTGTCACAGAAAGAAATTTACATTAATAGATATTGACAGTCAGTTTACTATGAAAATTTCATTAAATTCATCTGCTAGCTCCTTAGAAAGAAAGGATTGTTGATAATTTTAAACATAAGTAAAATTACAAATTGTAGTCAGTGGATAATAGTAGTAACCAAAAGTTACATTAGGTGTAATTAACTTTCTGTAAAAGCAAAATCATTCATTTAGCAGTTTGTGGTTTACTTGATTTCTTGCAATCACATCAGGCAGTTAGTCAAAATTTTTCTCCCTCCCCCGCCCCCAAATTCTTCATTTAAACAAACACATTTCCTTATCAAGCACTCAACTTTCATAAAAGCATCTCATGCTTTTTTTTTCTTCCCTGTCATGGAAAAAGAAGAAAATGCATTGAAAGCTCTGAGTAATGGGTGCTTAAGGGTCAAAGCCGTATAACTGAGAGGAGACCTCCACATAGCCTTTAAAGGAATGCGGAGAACTGACCAGGGCATCTAATCTAATGTCCAATCCTCACCTTCTCGTGGGTGCACCCTGTTGGATATTTACCTAGATACTGAATGAATGAGGATGGGCTGGCAATTTGGGATTTAGCCGACCAAATTGTATTCTTATTGGCTTAAACCAGTATACAAAATGATGGTACACCATGACAAAATTTCATGGCGGCTGTGACGTTGCCCGGTTAAACAAGGCCCCCGTTGTTTTTGCCAGGGAAACAGGGTGAACAGTGAAAATTCAGCTACTGGAATAAACCCTAAAACACACCCCAACTCAATATCACCAGAGCTGAAGATCGGTACTGTCAACATAAGAAGCCTGAATGGCAAAGAAATGGAGCTCGCTGAGGAATTAGATAAGTACCAGATCGACATAATAGGAGAGACTGAAACAAAAAAGACCAAAACTGGTGAGATCTTTCTGAGCAATAAATACAAAATGACAATCAAGGAAAAGAAGGGATAGCCATAGTATTCAACACTAAATATGAGGCTAATCTTCTTGAATGGCAGTCAATCTCAAGTAGAGTGATGTGGGCAGATATCAGAATGGGGAACTGAACAGTGAGGCTTATTTGTGCCCATGGTCCAACAGAAGGTTCTACTAAAGTAGAAGTGGAGGAATTTTTTGAGGCTGTAGAGAAAGCTACTGACACAATGAAAAAGGAAAAGTTGGTCCTTGTTGGGGATCTAAATAGCAGACTAGGAAGTGATTGTCAGACATACAAAAATATTTTGGGAAAATTTGGAGAAAAGAGCAAGGCTAATAATAATGGCAAATACCTGTTGGATTTCTGCTCAGGACATGGACTGGTTATTACTAACACCATGTTCCAACATAAAAATGTGCACAAATTCACATAGAGAGAAGAGGCAAGGAATAAGAAAAGTCTCATTGACTATGTTATTGTAGATAGTGATGTTTTCTCCCTGGTGCAGGACACCAGAGTGTACAGAGGATTTGAAATTGGAAGTGATCACTATTTGGTCTTGAGCAGGATAAAATTGAATTTCATATTGAAAAGAATAACATGTAAGAAAGTTTTAAAGTGAATAAAAGTAAAGCAGCTCTCAGATGTGAACTGTAGACTAAAATACACAAAGATTATTGAAGAAAAAATGAAAGAGTTTGAGAACAAGAACCAAACCTTGGAGATTCAGTGGCAAACTTTGAAGAAAACCCTGATTGATTCAGCCAGAGAGGCATGTGGTGAGGTTGTCTGCAAGGATAGAAAAATCAGAACTCCATGGTGGACACATGAAGTAAGACAGGCAGTGAAGGAAAGCATATCAAAATTTCCTGGCAAATAAGTCAGCTTGTGCTCTTAGAGAATACAGAGACAAATGCAAGAATGCTAAACACTGTGTAAAACTAGCTAAACAAAAGTCATGGGAGGAGAGTTTGGCAAGAATATAGAAAATAAATATCAAGAAGGTGGCAAAATATTCTGGAGGTTGTTGAAGAAGCTTAGAAATGGAGGAAAGAGTGCTATAAAAGGAGTTAGAGATGATAAAGGTGACATGAAAACAGGAGAAAAAGATATTGAAGTATGGAGTAATTACTTTGAAAAATTGCTAAATGAAACAAGCAGTGATATCACAGTGGTAAAAAACACTCAACAGGCATACAGTCAGGAATACATATCCATACTTGAAGTAGAAAAAGCCATCAAAGGCTTGAAATGTGGAAAGGCAGCAGAGTAGATGATATTCGACCAGAAATGCTGAAGTATGGTAGTATAAAAATCTTACAGTGGCTGCATTGCATAATTCAGAAGGCCTGGACAGAGTGGCAAATTCCTGATGATTGGAGTAGAGCTCTAATAGTATCCCTTTTTATATATGGGTATGTGAGAATATAAAGACTGAATGTGAGAATTACAGAGGTATTTCCCTACTGAGTGTTCCTGGCAAGATCTATGCAAGTATACTTGAGAAACAGTTGAGAAGAATTGTGGAAGAAAAGCTTGGTGAAGAACAAGCTGGATGCAGGCCAAATAGGCTATCAGGATCAGATGTTCACTTTATGATAAATAGTGGAGAAAGCATGGGAATATAACAAAGAGCTGTATTTAAGTTTTGTTGATCTGGAAAAGGCATACGACAAGATGCCAAGAGAGAAGCTATTCAATACACTGCAGTTATATGGTGTCAATGAGGCATTATATCAAGCAATACGTAGTCTGTATTTAAGTTGTAAATCGGCAGTTAGAATTGAAGGAAGTACAGGAAGATGGTTTAATGTTAAATCTGGTGTGAGACAAGGATGTACATTATCCCCTCTGTTATTCATTATCTATATGGATCACATTATGAAGGAAAGTGGTATTAAACATGATATCAGAATTGGAGATGTTAATGTCAGCACTTTGCTTTATGCAGATGATGTTATACTTCTAAATAAATCCACTACAAGTTTGCAAGATTCCCTGACTAAATTGAATAACTGTTGTAATAGATATGGTATGAAGATCAGCAATAAAAGGACAAAGACAATGAAAATAGGTAGAATCGTTGAAAATGTCAACTGCGTTCTGAACGGAGAACCTGTGGAAGAAGTAAAACATTTCAGCTACTTAGCACGATTTTTAGTGAAGATAGTAAATTAAATATGGAAATAGACAACAGAATTAACAAAGCTGGTATGGTAGGAAGTTGAATAAATTCATATGGAATAAGAGAGAAATTAGTCGGAACACTAAATTTCTGTGTGCAAGATAGTGTTCAAATTAGTTTTAACTTATGGATCTGAGAGCTGGGTCAAAAGTAAAACACTTGACCAAAGACTAGAGACCACAGATATGAGAGTCCTAACAAAGACTGGAGGCGTGAAAAGATGGCATCAATGGCAATATCATATTAAAAACGAGTATATTAGGAAAGAACTTGACATTGTCGGCGTCCAGGAATACGTTAGCAGACTAATCTCACGTGGTATGGTCACTTAAACAGAATGAACGATTTAAGATTAGAAAACAAGTGTTCTCTGCCAGGTTGGCAGGTAAACGAGACCCAGAGGAAGACCAAGATGTATGTGGATTGATACGGTACAAAGTGCCTTAGAATATAGTAATATAAGATCTGGTAATGATGTTGGAGTCTTGATAAGTAACAGACTGATTTAGAGGAAGATTGTAGATAGGAAGTAAGTAATGATGTAAATTTTTTATGTAGTACTATCATATCCTGTACACCACTTGAAGGTACATGTCAGGAATTTGATGTTAAGCTTTGAACAAGTAAGTCTACATGTACTATAAGAGAATACAGAGAAAAATGTAAGAAAAGCAAAACAGTGAAAGTAACTATAAAAAATTCATGGGAAGACTTTAGTAAGAATACAGAAGATAAATAGCAAGCTGGTGGCAAAATTTTCTGGGTGCTATTGAAACAGAAGTGAAGGAAGGAGTACAGTAAAAGAAATCAGAGATGATAAAGTGACATGGAAACTGAAAATACAGTTTTCATGTATTTTCAGTTTCCATGTCACTGAAAAATCCATTGTACATGTACAATAAGTGCATGCTGCAAACACTTTTCAGTTTAGTTTGCCTGTCATCGCAAGCAGAGCACATGTACTGCAAGGTGTCAAAGGTTAATTGTTGTAGTGGTGGTGAGTATAAAATAGTTAAAATGAGAATGAAATAATATCTATGTTCAATGCAACCAAACTATGTTTGCATGGAGTACCTCACCAGATATAAATTGTAAATATTTAATAAATATTTATAGCATTTAATAAAAGTATCTAAATAAATATTTATAGATTAAAAAAATCAGCTTACGGTTTTTCATTTCCGTATAGGGAGTAGGCAAGATTTTCTGGGTTTTAGCCCTATCTAACTTTTGGAGACTAAGTGAGTAGTTCAATCTCCACTGGTAGCCAATCAGAGATAGCTGTCCCAAAGTTATCACTAATTAAGCAGCCCACAATGAAGATACAGCTCAACAAGTGCCACCATCTCGTGGTCTCTAGCCCTAACACAATATTTTTTAATGTGTGAAACAGCATTGGTTCTGTGGTCGATTTTCTTGAGTTTATGGAACGAAAAACCCAAGTTTCCAGGAGAAAAAACTCACTTGCCCGTGCTAAAGATCAACTAACTTGGAAACCGGTTCAAAAAAGGCTCAATAAAAGTTCCTCTAGTCGGCGACTAGACTTGAACTCGAAGTCTATCTTCGTTCAGTTTAGCACTGAGGAATGCAAACACCACTTCCACTGAGCTACACAGGCATTCCATTTATAGAAAATATTTAAATGTAGACTTCTCTCAGTTTTTAGTTTGACATATTTCTGTGAGCAAATATTTTCAAACATGAACTATAAATCAAGAAACCATTTAAACAATGTGAGTCTCTCATCATGTTTAAAGACAAAAATTACAGCATAGTTGCCTGATGTTGAGAGACTTGCTCCAGAAGTTCGGCAGAAAAAGTTATGTTAATTTGTACCTAATTGGATGTTTGATGCGTTTTTTCAAAAAAAAAAAAATTTTTTTTTTTAATAAACCATCTTTCCACTATTCCATTTCTTAAAAAACTCCTCCCACCCCAGCTTGAGCTGAGGTGGCTTGTTGGTTTTTTTTTTTAATTAATTAGGAGTAATTATTTTGAAAGACTTGAATGAAACAAGAAGTGACATAATGTTGGTAGAAAATGTTCAAGAGAAATGCAATCATGAGTACATATTGGTATTTGAGGCAGAAAAGGCTATCAAAAATCTGAAATGTGGAAAGGCAGCTGGAGTAGATGACCAGAAATACTAAAGTATGAAGCTTTAAAAAATTTTAAGTGACTGCGCTGCAAAATTCAAAAGGAATGGTTAGGTCAAAATCCTGATAATTTGTGTAGAGCTCGCTCTCATAGTATCCATCTATAAAAAAGGAAATAAAACAATGTGAGAATTAGAGAATAATTTCCTTGCTAAGTTCCAAGAAAGATTTATGTAAGCATACCTGTGAAGAGGCCAAGAAAAATTGTTCACAGAGAAACTTGGAGAAGAAAAAGGTGGGTTCAGGAAAATCAAGGGTTGTCAGTATCAGAATTCGCTTTAAGACAGACAGGTGAGAAATAGGAATATAACAAATATCGGTATGTAAGTATTGTTGTTGTTGTCTTGTCCTTTGAAGAGTCTTAGATGTTTCCGTGCGCTCTTTGTACTGCTTTGGCTATGTCTGTGATTTTGTTTGTATAGAGCTGTTGTTCAGGATTAGGATCTATTTCTTGCAAGGCTGCTGTAATTGCTGGACAGGTAAAGATGTGAGTGGGTGTCAGTTCCGTATTGGGGCAGTTGTTGCAGTTTCTATATGTTCTCGTATCATCTGTATTGATCTTCATTCCTCTATAATGTCCTGTTCGTAGTCTTGCTATCGTAGTGGAGGTCCTTCTGTCAGCATTGATCTCGGGAATTTGATGTTGTATCACTGATTTCAATGGAATTAGTTTAGCTTTTGCTAGTGCATTGGCATCAGCAAGAGTTATCATATGAGTTTCTTGGTTGAGTTCTCTGGCCTCTTTTGCTAATTTATCAGCTGCTTCGTTGTGATCAATGCCTACATGAGCAGGAATCCATTGTAGAATGCAACTTTTGCCTAAACACTTTAGATGATTTAAGAGTTTATGGATGTCTTGTGTGAGCTTGGTATTGCCATTTTTGATTGCCTCCATAGCTGATCTTGAGTCACTGTAAATTATAATTCCTTCAGATTGTTGAGATGATGATAGATTTAAGTAGGCTTCTAGTGCTTTAATTATTGCGTAGAGTTCGCTGGTAAAATTGGAAGCGATTCTCCCAGATCCAACTTTTATTGAAAGTTTTTCACCTTTCGGGAGTAGAAGGAGAACACCAGCGCCTCCATTAATCATATTGGTGTCTGATGATCCATCGGTATAACAAATAACCTGTTTGGAGGATGAAAGAAGGTTGATGGTATTTAGGCCTTTTTCTTTAAGCATTTCTTTTGGTTCTTTTTTTGTACAGAGTTTGGTAAGGTTTAGATTTATGAAGGTATTTGAAGGTAAAGGACTGGAAAATAGAGGTTCTTTGTTTATGTGGACATTTAGCTGATCAAGACCTATTTCTTTCCTGATAGTGTCATCATATTGTAAAGTCGATGATCTGTGAAGTCTGCAAATTTGGTTCCAATGTTCATAGGTTTTTAGGGAGACATGATCACTTTGGTAGCTTCTGATATTATTTATGAATTTTATGGTGGCAAATTTTCGTCTGTCCTCCAGCAGGTCAAGCCCACATTCCTGTTGGGCTCTGATGTTGTTAGTGGATGAGACTGCACCAATGATAATCTTGGATGCTTTTGCTTGTATTTTGTCTAGGTTTTTCTTTACCGATGAAGCCGAAGGTGACCAGATAGGTGCTGCATATTCCATTATTGGCCTTATTAGTGTAGTGTAAGTAGTTTTGAGGATTTTTGGCTTTGCACCCCAATTTGTTCCACAAAGCCTTTTCAGTATATTTAATTTTTTTAGAGCTCTGTTGGAAGTGTTAGAGATGTGTTGTGCAAAACGTAATTCCTGATCAAGCGTAATACCAAGGTATTTTGGATTTGTGACTTTTTCAATTAGCTTGTTATTGATCATGACTTTGGGATTGTAGGAATGTCTATTTTTCCTGTCTGTACTAAATGTACTTAGTTTTGTTTTGTCTGGGTTGATTTTAAGTTTGAGTTCGTTTGACCATTTTTCTAATCCTCTCATGGATTTGTTTAGAATTTCCTCTGATTCTTTGATTTTAGCACTAGTGTGCCAGATGGCTATATCATCTGCATAGCAAGTTACTTTTGTGTCTTCTGTAAGGTAGGGATGAATATTATTGACATATAGAAGGAATAGTAAGGGACTGAGTACTGAGCCCTGGGGAACACCAGCCCAGGTTCTCCGCTCTTTTGATATTGCTGTATTGATTCTGACTTTGATCTTTCTTCCTCTGATGAAATCAGCAATCCAGATTAAAGCGTTTCCTCTAATTCCAATATCATGTATTGTTTGTATTAATTTTTTGATCCAAACACGATCAAAAGCAGCAGTCATATCAAGGAATATGGCAGTTGTCTTTTTTGTTGGTTTTTCCTGAAATGAGTCTATTATTGTTTGGCAGAAATGGAATAATTGATCTGTTGTCGAATGACGAGTTCTATAAGCAGTTTGGTAGTAGTTGATTTTCTTATTTTTTGTCAGCCAGTGCATAAGCCTGGAGTGTATGATTCTTTCAGTAATTTTACAAAGTATGCTAGTTAATGCGATAGGTCTGTAACTTTGACATTCTGCAGCATTTTTGTCAGGTTTCAGGATGGGTACAATAACTGATTTTTTCCATTCTTTTGGAAGTTTGCCCGTTCGCCAAGAGGTATTGAGAATGTCCAGAAGTTGTTCTTTGGCATTTTTGCCAAGGTGTTTGACCATATGACCAAAGATAAGATCATTACCAGGGGATTTATTAGGTGCAGTTTTCTCGATTGATGAATTTAGTTCACTTAGTGTAAATTCTTCGGAGAAGATGTCATTAGTTTGGTATGTTCTTGCTTGTTTTAGCATTTGACTTGTGAGTTTATTGAGGGGCTTGTCCTCTCTGTTATACTGAAGTTTGGAGTTGTTTGAATAGGTTTTTGCCAGTGTGTTTGCAATTTCTTGATCTGTAATAGCTTGTTTGCCAGCATTTATGATGAAGTTTGTTTTCTGTTGGTTCTCTTTTTTGATATTGTCTAGGATTCTAATAATATTCCAGTGTTGGCTGTCTTTTCTTGGATCCAGGTTACTGCAAAGTTCCGCCCATTTCTCTTGTTTGCACTTCCAAATTTCCTGCTCTATTTTGTGTGTTATGTCCATTAATTTCTTTCTGTAATCATCAGTTTTATTAATTCTGAATTGTTCATTGATATTGTCTCTTTCTGTAATCATTGAATCAATATTGTGATCTTTCCAGTATGGTATCCAGGTGTTTTTCCGCTGGCCTCTTGGTATTGTTGCTTTGGCAGTTTTGCTGATGTGTGAAGTAAGGATTTGTAATTTTCTGTCGAGGTTTCCAGAGACAGGTTCATCTTGACAGAGGCTCTCCAAGGTTTGAGTAAACCTTGTCCAGTCAGCTTTTCTGAAGTTCCACGTCCTTTTGGTTTGCTGTTCTTGTTCAATCTTGAAGTTTAGTGTTGTTATTATGGGTCTGTGGTCACTGATGGCATTTCCCAGAATTTTCCATTGTGCACTTGATGCAATACTATAATTATGTAAGTACTATAGTATGCAATACTATAGTATGTAAGTATTGTAGATCTAGAAAACAGCATATGATAAGGTGCCAAGAGAAATGCTGTTGAAAACACTGTAATCATATGGTGTTAATGGTCTATATATAAGGTTTAAGTCAATAAGTTTGTAAGTTGGAGGTAGATGGTTTGACATCTACATAGGCAGATGGTTTGATGTAAGATCAGATATGAGAGAAAGGTTCACATTATATCCACTGTTATTCATCATCTGTATGATCACATTATGAAGGAAATAACATTAAACCTGATATCAGATTTGGTGATATTAAAATTTATCTCCTTACATTATGCACATGATGTTGTTTTACTCCTAAATAAATCCAATACATGTTTGACAGATTCCTTAACCAAAATAATTAATAATTACTGTAACAGATATGCCATGAAAATCAGTAGTAAACAGGTAAAAATAATCAGGAACATTGAGAACTTCAGCTGCATTCTGAATGGAGAACCTATAGAACAGGAAAAACATTTCAACTATTTAGGCACAATTTTTAGTGAAGGTAGCAAATTAAATATGGAAATAGATAACAGAATAATAAAAATTGGTACTGTGGGGGACTCAAATAATTTTGTATTGAATAAAAAAAAAAATTATTTAATTAAAGGGATAATAAATCCCTCATTATTTCAAAGCCAAATAAGAAACTCGAAGATCGAAATCTAAGAGTTTCATTCCAAAGAATGTTCAGCAAGTCCAAGCATAAGTCAACACCTGGTGGTACAACACTAGGGCAACTCGGAGCCAAGGTGGAGCAAGCTTCAATCACTGTCCTTAATATTTTCTCATAATGTAAAACTCAGCTCCTAGGAGATGCATTACTGTCTAACATTATGAGGGAAGGTCACTACCTAGACCGGTTTCGACCTTTATTGAGGTCTCATCAGTGAGTAGGTAGACCTGGATAATACCAAGGTTTTAGTGAACAGAGCTTACAAAAGAAATAAAAAGCCTTTTAGCTCTTTATTGTAGTAATAATATATGGGTACACTTTTCTGGCAATTCGTATAGTAAAGTATGTAAGCTGTGTTCACTAAAACCTTGGTATTATCCAGGTCTACCTACTGACTGATGAGACCTCAGTAAAAGTCGAAACCAGTCTGGATAGTGACCTTCCCTCATAATGTAAAACAGTAATGCATCTCCTAGGAGCTGTGTTTTACATTATGAGAAAATATTAAGGACAGCGATCGAAGCTTGCTCCACCTTTGCTCCGAGTTGCCCTAGTGTTGTACCACCAGGCGTTGACTTACGCTTGGACTTGCCGAGCGTTCTTCGGCATGAAACTCTTAGATTTTGATCTTCAAGTTTCTTATTTGGCTTTGAAATAATGAGAGATTTATTATCCCCTTAATTAAATAATTTGTCACTGAAAAAAAAGCCTTTTGGCTCTTTATTGTAGAAAAAAGAAATTAGTCAAAACACTAAACTAGGTATACAAGACACTATTCAAACCAATTTGAACTTATGGATTTCATGGCTGGTTTAGAATAAAAACAGTTGATCAAAGACCAGAAACTATGTATGAGAGAAAAATTAGGAGAGTTAACAGATAGCATCAATGGCAGAATCATATTAAAAAATAAAGATATTGGGAAGGAACTTGATATTTAGCATTTAGAAATGTGCAAGTTGAGCAAATCTCAGATGATATGGGTACTATGTTTACTTAAACAGGCGTTTAATATGAGAATGGCAGGAAAGAGATCGAGAGAAAATCCAAGTTGTAGGTGTATTGATGCAGTTAGAAGTGTCTTAGAAGACAGATATAAGATCTGACAATATTGGAGTCCTGCAGATAACAGACTAATTTGTAGGAAAGTTGTCAATAGGAAGTTGTTAATAACAAACTTTTCATGTAGTACTATTATAATAAACTACACTTCTTTGAGATGCATACCAGGAAATTGATGACAGTTTTGGCTATGTCATCACCACTTGGAAAACCAAGTGGTGGCAACATAGCTTAAGTTGCTATGTCACACTATGACAGAGCAACTTAAAGCTTGAAACCTTCTTCCTTTAAGTACAGGTTTTAGCTGGGAATAAAAAGAAGTCACAGTGCCAAATCTGGTTGGTGAAGTGCAACTGTGATATTCTTTTAAGCCAGAAACTGCGAGCTGAAGTTTCAGCACAAACTTTGCAGCAGCAGTCCTCATTTCCAAATCTTTTGTTAGAATTTGGTGACAGGATCCAACTGAAATTCCTCTTTCACAGACTAGCTCTCAAATGGTAATTTGCCAATTGTCGATAACCTTTTTGTGAACACAAACCACCAAATCGTGGGTGCAGGATGCTGATGGTCGTCCAGTGCCAGGATCATCTTCAATCATGGTTCGACTATCTTTAAACCTTTTGAGCTACTCAAATGTCTTTGAGTGGCTTAAGTGACCTTGAATGCTGTTTTAAGCAATTTTCTCGGATAATGCCTTCTTAAAGATAAGCATTATCTTTGAAAAAAAAACTTGGCAAAAAAAAAACTTTTTTTTTGCCAAGTTTAATGCAAAACATAATGCACTTGCATTGTTCATTAATTCTTGACATTTTTTTTTCTTTTTCTCAAAAAGAAAAAAAAAAAATGGGTTCATTCATCAAAGTCCTATGGGTGACTGAGGTGATGCAAAGTCTTGTTTTGTCATATTACAGCATATCTATATATGTATCTGCCACAAAACAATATGGTAACCTGTCCAGTTTCTTTATAATTGTTCTGAAACTTTTTGAACAGACCTCATGTACTAAATGTATAATATCTCTATTTAAAATTAGAGCTACCCTACATACTACAAAAGAAAACTGTTACGCTTTCAGTTGCACTGGCTCTGAGACATGGCTCTGATACAGATAATCCTTTATGTTCTCTTGAACATAAAGGATTATCACACCTCATAATGGAAGCAATTGAGGGCATGCACTCTTGATCCATGTTATTTGATTCCTTAAACCTCATTCACATATTTTTGCCCTTTGGCAGAAATGTATGAATTTAAAATGTGGTTGAGAAGGGAAGGTAGGGGTGAGAATGCTAATGTGAATTAGTGATGAAGGAAAAGCTATAATGAAGCAACTGCAATATATACTGTATCTTGAATAAAACTACAGTAATTTTATTTTTCTAAAATTTCTATTTCTGTATAGCACTGCAGTAGATTTCTTCTTGAGAAAGTAGTGGGAGTATACATTTCAATATCTGCAATGAGCAAAATATAACTTTGTATTGTAAAAATGGTTGATTCTGTAAATACATTGGGATAGCATTCTTTAGATTAAGAAAGAAAAATCAAAAAGAAACAGATGTCATAGAATGATCTTAACAATTAGGTATATATCATTGATGCACACTGCTTGCAATTAAGCAAATATATAAACTGCTGCATATTATTATTATTTATATGGGTACTCCATGACGTCAAAAGATTCATCACGGGGGACCACACTATCCATTAACACAACACCTATCAATCCTACATCTTCAACCTATTCATTGTTAGGGCACTCACAACCACTGGCAATCCATTCCACTCATCACCACCCTCCAAGTAAAGAACCTAGTCTGCACACCCTTATTAACCACATTTTAAGACAACTTCCAAGTGTGACCCCTCGTTTTCTCCCATTTTCCCATTCATTGAAAAATTTCTTCTGTGTCAATCATATAGAATCCCTTTAGTAACTTTTAAGTTTCTATCATATCCCCTCTCTTCCATCTGTCAACTAAACTCTTCATCCCACCTTTAATCTATCCTCATAGAGAACATTCCACAGACCTGTCACCAATTTGGTCACTTGTCTCTGAATCCTATCCACCACCCCCTGATCCCCAAGAAATGCAGGTGGCCAAATCTATGCACAGTAGTCAACATGTGACCAAATCATAGGCTTATACAGAGGAATAATAACCTCCCTATCTTTACTTGTCAATATATTCTTCAGCATCCAAGTAATCCTCTGAGCTATTTTGCCAACTCTTGCAATATGTCTTCTGAATTTCAAATCTCTATCTGCCATCACCCCCAGATTCCTAGTCTAATCAATTTTCTGTAAACCAGTGCCATCAGTATATGATGTCAACAATTGACAACCATTGTTCTTTGCTCACACTAATCATCTTGTAAGATATCTACATCACCTTTATCAACCACCCTTCCTAGTTTTGCATCATCATATTGTGAAGCTGTTTTTCACCATTGAGTTGTAAATAAACTGATATGTTCAAAAGAAATTTAAACTGCATAATCATTTTTGATAGCCATGCTTTAGTGATAATGGTGTTTCCTAATATGCTAATAAAACTATGGTAATGTTTACTGAAATTCCATGGAAAGGCCAATTTTTGCATGTGTGCATGCATGGCACAACATGCTGAATGAACCATTTCCTGGAATGTTCTAAGTAGGGCTTGCTTATCCAACTTATTGTGACTCTTACTAAGGAATTAAGAGGTAATAATTTTATCTAGTGTTAATAATAATAATATGAGACCACATTCAGATGAAAAAATATATAAAGGTTCTTCACACTCTATAAGATTCAAGCCCTAGTTTTTCCATCCATAGCATTCTAAGAATGGATTTGGATTTAGGATTTGTATAGAGTTAATAGCTGGATGGGTGAAAAGATATCTTGAGTAGAAAAGAATGCTTAGTTTTTTGGAAGATGAGGAAGCTATTTGGTATATATTTATGCTGGGAGAGGCTGGAGGTGATTGTTAATCTAAGGTGAGACAGATCTGTCTGATCCCATTTGGTGATTTTTGTATTGCTGCAGATACGATAAGCAAATTGAGAACCCTTTTGCAAGAGAAAAGGCAAGATGTGCTTTGTATGGAGGTGACTAAGTTATCCTTACTCCATTGAGTGATGGAGATCAGGGTTTAAGATACTGCTTACAGATAATCTTTGAGCTTGGGGTGTCTAGACGCTGCATGGTTTCTCAAATGAGTAGGATGAATGGAGTGCACTATCATCAGCAAAGCTGTAGATGGAATTAGTGGGGAATTGCAAATAGGTCATTTATTGCAGAAATTGGATAGGTGATAGACTATAGCCCTGAGGCACTCCTGCATTGATGGCAAAGCTTGAAGACAGGAATCCATACACCACGATACACAGTGAACAAGAGAAAAAGTAGGCTGTCCAGCAGAGTTTGTTTCTCCAAACCTTTCCATGGCATGTGTCCATTGGTATATGATGTAGGTTAGGAAGTTTGCTGTGAATCTAGATGAGTGGAATCCTAACTTGTGGTTGCCAATTGATTGGTTAGTTCCCCTAGATAGTAGTGAAGTTGGCTGTTGATAACTTTCTTGAATATTTTGGAGAGGATTGAGGTTATGGTGATTTGTCTGTAGTTTGATGGCAGACTTTTATCTGACTATTTTTAGAATATATTGGATGTATGCTTATTTCCACATATTGGGATAAGTACCAGCCTTATAGATAAGTATAGAAGATTGTAAAGATGATTTTTTTTTTTGTTTAAATGTTTAGCCTATATACGAGAGTTTGGTTGATCAACCCACTACCCATATATAGTACGTTAGTACTGTATATGGGTAGTGGGTAGGAGGAACTTGTTTACATTTGATTTAAATGACTGTATATTGTATTCCTTGGGGAACATAGCAGGGGAAGACTGTTCCACAGTTCAGCAGTTGCAGGGATAAAGGAAGAGGAAAAGAAATTTGTTCTTTGGGTTTCAAGGTGCACTGTGAAGGGATGTTGAGCAGCAGCAGCTACACATGTTCCAACGAGCTTAGTACCAAGTAGGAGGAATTATTGATTCTATTTCAGATGAACATTTCCCATGGAAATATTTGTAGAATGCACATATTGCAGAAACCAAACATCTGTGCAAAAGTGGGGAGGAGTGAGTTGGTAAGAGATGGGTCATTAATAAGTCTAATTGCTCTCCTCTGTATTGAGTCAAGCATTTTGAGGGAGCTTTTGGGGGCTCCACCCCATATTGTGAGACCAGTATTCAGTAGCTGGGCGGATTTGTGATTTGTATAAGGTTAACAACTGTTCAGGGGTGAAGTAATGTCTTGAGTGAAAGAGAAATCCTAGTTTTTTAGAAGGTGAGGATGCAATGGTTGTGATGTGTTTGTGCCAGGAGAGGCTTGATGTCAGGGTAATTCTAAGAAGAGAAATCTCAAATTGTCTGGAAATTTGGATGTTGTCAAAAATAATACTGGGAGAAAATGGTTCTTTTTTTTATAAGAAATAAGACAGTACTGTGTTTTATTAGCACTGAAATTGACAAGGTTAACTGAACCCCATTGGAGGATGACTTGGAGATCAGAATTGAGGGCAGTGGTGGTTGAAGTTCTATAGGTTGAGGTGAATTGTGTAGAATAAGGTTTATCAAATGAAAGGGTGGAGTGCAATGTGCTGTCATCTGCAAAACTCTGTATTGAGTTGGAAGTCACCTGAAGTAGGCCATTGATATATAGAAGGAAGAGGGTTGGTGAGAGGACAGAACCTTGTGGAGCCTCGGCATTAGTTGAATGGTGAGAGGATAAGAAACTATCCACAATCACACATAGTGTGTATCCAGACTGAAAGCTAGCAATCCAACTACAGAAGTCTTGAGCAAGACCAAACAATGGCAATTTTTTTTAGTAAGCCCTTGTGCCAGACCTGGTCAGATGCCTTGGAGATATCAAGTGCAATCACAATCACTTGATATTGCCAAATTTCTGCATGGCATTTGTCCAGAGATGGGTGACACATGCGAGCAGACCTCCTGTTGATTGGCAGCGGCGGAATCCATACTGGCAGTCTTTTTTTAGGTGGGTGCCTTCAAGATAGTGTAGGAGTTGGGAATTGATGATTTTTTCCATATTGATGTTTACTTTGGACTGAGGTGAATGAGATAGGACAGTAGTTGGATGTCAGTGATATGTCACCCTTCTTGGGAATGGGGTGAATACGCCAATTTCCAGTCTTTGGGATATATACCAGTGGAGTAAAAGAGTATGTACAGGCAGCATAGGATAGGAGTTGGTTCTGGTGCACAAACAGGACAATTGGAGGAATGCCATCAGAGCCAGGAGACTTTTGTGTGTTTAATTTGGACAGTATTTTTCTGCTCTCTTTCTGGCAAAAGGATATAGTGGGCATCTGGAATGGTTGGGAGCATTTACCATTGTCAGTTATGCATATATTGGAAGCAAAGTGTGAGGCCAGGAGATTGGCTTTTTCTGTAGGTGATGATGCAGTAGGGTCATCTGGGTATGATAGGGGTGGGAATAGTGTTGGACAGAAGTTATGGCCAATTGCTTTGGTGAGAGACCAAAAGGCTCAGCTGCTGTTTGGACAGGCTGCTGGTTTCCTGCTTTTTGCTCTTTCAAATTCTGTTTTGGAAGTATTGATTGTTTTTTTTTTTTGTTTGTTTGTTTGTTTTTGCATCTATTTTAGTCTTGAATATAAGCTCTAAAAGAGGATGGAGTTATGGTATATTTGGTTTTTTATTTGTACGGCTATGGCACATCTTTTGGTAAACTAGGGTGTTAGAGAATAGCAGGTCAGAGTACTGTGGGGAATGTATATTTCCATGCTGGTGAAGATTACCTTGGTGATAAGTTTAGTGCATATGTTTGGGTTAGAGTGCCAGAAGCATATGTTTGGGTTAGAGTGCAATAGTCCAACCACGGGAATGAGAATAACACACTTGTTAGCTTAGGAGTAGAACATTTGAGTATATTTGTAGAAAGATCATAGAAAACTTTTAGTGTATATGTTGTTTAATATTCTTCTGATGTTTTTTTTTGAAAAGTCACAGAAAGCTTGTGGTGCTCAGTTTATAGTAAGGGTGATTGACTTGGTCATCTATGCAAGAATTGGAGACAAAGAGTGATACCAGGAGGTAGCTTTTTCTTTAAGTTCTATAACAGTGGTGTTATCTGGAAGAGAGAAAGATAAAAGTTGCATCTAGTGGTGCAAGGGATCAGATGGCATGTTTCCATTTGGACAGTAGGTCAGTTTTCTGTTTGCATTTGTGAAAGCAGGTTTTTGATTTTGCTGATAGTTGTTTTGCATTTATTGCAAGGCACATGCATTAAGCTGAGTTTTTTTTTTTTCTTCAACTGCTTTGGTACATCTTCTGTTGAACCAGGGTTTGGAATTTTGGATAGAAATAGGAATGAAGACCTCTGTGCTAGTGAGAATAATTTCTGTGACTTTCTCAGAGCAGGTGCTTGGGTCAGAAGAGTGGAAGCAGAGAGAGAGAGAAGGGATAATCTGAAAGTCATCCTACTAGGTGCCTTTTTTTAGTGCTATAGGACACACAGTCGGCAGCAGATGAATGGAGAGTATTCAGTGTGAGAGGAAACTCGCTCAAGATCATGATCTGAGTTAATGAAAAGAAAAGTGACCCCTTACAGTGTATCTAAAAGGAGATCTGGTTTAAAAAAAAAATCAAGGTATTGGAAGAGTGGAGAGAGAGTTATTAAAAATTCAGAAAGTCTTTGCTAATAGCAGAAGCTTTGTATCTCGTCAAGCTTGATCAGAGATATTGGAAAAGTGGAACCGGTTAGAGTTGCAGATACGAAGATCACATAGGAAGGTGACTTCACTATTTGGATAGCTGGTTTATTGCAGAGGTTGAGCTTCATACATAGGAATGTGGAGGGGGAGCAGAATGGTTTTTGGAGTTTGGGATGTGGGAAATACAGCAGATGAATGGAATGAAGAAACCTTAAGCCTAAGGAGGTGAAAAACAGAGGGTTCTAAATTAGCATTCTTTGGCATTCAGTATTAGATCTAACAAAACTACAGGAGCCATTCTTTTGGCAAGAAGAATCATGAAACATAAATTCAGATAGTGATAGAGTATGGTTGTTGTAACTTCAATTTGGGTTTCTGTTGAGAGTAAGAGGTCTAGTCTTGGATGTCTGAAAAACTAATTTCAACTGTTGTTGAAATTAGTTTTTGAGGGAAATTTATTTCAGTTGCAATGTCACTGTCCTTGTTTGTTATATGTATCACTTCTGATTCAGAAACTGATGCAGTGAGAGGAGCGCAGCCAAACAGCCAAACTCTTTGCCTCCCACATACCATTTTTTGAACTTCCCTCCAAACCTGACCAAGTATGTGGCAGCAGAATTATGCACCATATGCATTCTTGTTGCAAGCGCCTGCAGTATCCATCCATCATCTGTTCTTTGGATATCAACAGATGTATGGTCACCCTGATACTTGGTGATGTGCTACACCAGTCCTCACCAGGTCCTGTTGAGAAATCCTCCTTCCATCCAGCCTGGTTGGCTGAATGGTTAGTGTATCTGCTCTCCAGCCAAAAGGCTGTGGGTTCCAATCCCGCTGTGGGCATGGATGTTTGTGATTGTCTGTGAAAGTGGTGGGTAGTAGATGGTGTTGGTGTAGTTGTGGCGTGTTGTAGTTCATGGATTGAGTGAGTGGTGGAGTCGTAGAGTAGATGCCCTCCCTTGATGAGTCTTTGGACTCCCTGGAGGTGTCAGTCACATAATAATAATAATAATTCTTTCAATATGTCCAAAGTATTTCAACTATCTTCTGTCAAAATTTGTAAGGAGCCTTAAAGTTCTACCAATCCTTTCTAGCATGCATTTGTTTGTCCACCTTTCAGTATATGATATCCTCAACAGCCTTTTGTAACATCACAACTCAAAAGCAGCTATCATCCAATCAGACTTTTTTTTTAGCTTCTAGGTTTCACCTCCATAAGTTGCTGTGGGAAAAACAGCTGCATCCAAAATCTTCAACTTTGTTGCTATGAAGATAGATCTATCCTTCCAGATTTTAGACAGTTCTCTGATTGTTGTTTTAGCTATTCCTAATCTTCCTAGTGAGATCCGTTATTAATATGAAGAATTGCTGTTCTGAAAACATCTGCAGTAAGCTGGTATTTTTTGTTCAACTGCTCTGGTACATCTTCTGTTGAACCAGGAAGGAGAACTGGTTAAAAAAAAGCAAGGAAATTTGGGGAGTGGAGAGGGTTATCTGGAGTCCATGTTGATTAACAATTTGCATTGAGTCATTGTTTATAACAAAAACATCATCACTCACCTAGATAAATGACTTCACTATTTGAATAGCTGGATTGCAGAAAGTCAAGCTTCATGGATAAGAAGGTGAAGAGGCTAGAGTGGTTTCAGAATTTTGGGAGCAGTATATACAGTAGATGAATATGAGTGATACATATTCCATTAAATAGATCAGCTAACTGTCACAAGAAAGAAAGAACACCATTACAGCCAATATGGTCACATCAACAAACTTCTGAAAGTCCCATAGCATTGATGCTACTCTAATGGAAATTCACTGTATTGGGAATTGACTTATATCTTAATGAAAATCACTTTAAAATTAGCAGTAGTCTGGAAAAGGAAGAGTCCGGCCATCCTTATTTTAAGGTATCATGATTTGAACTTGCTTTTTAAGTGTACTCTTATCAAACTAGAAAAATAGTCAACATTAACACACCACTGCCACATTGGCAAAGTATTGGACAATTTGCATTATTATAATAAATGGTATGTTAAACCATGTTGTCAGACTATTCATTCATCTATTAAAACTTGTCAGTCACTGGCAACATGTATTGTGGAAGACTGATGTTTCTGAGATCTAAATAGGATCTCATTTTCTAAACACCAGTAAGTCTTTTTCTCTTACTGCCTTTGAAGACAACTTTCACACCTCTGCTGCCTTGAATGCAAATGGATCTCTGAGGTATTCATTAGCCAGAATACCTCAGGAGCTATTTGTATTTTATTTCCCACAAAATAATTCTGAAAGTGCTGCTTGTATACTTGTATACTGCTTGTAATAAAGCACTTTTTTTACTTTATTTAACATATATATAAAAAATAGGAAATCTCTTGTTAAATGTGGAATTGCTGTTTTTACAAAATTATTCATATAATACATTTTTAAAGAGCTCTGATATACTTATTTTATTATTTTATTTTATTTTTTTTTTTGAAGCCCCAAAATACCCAATGAGCTTGAGGTTTATCAGACACCTCGTAAAGCGTATGAAGATTTCTTTGCTACATTTCATCGAAGAAATGACACTTTCTATTTTGTCTCTTTTTCTGGGGTAAGTCAAATTGAAAAATTTTGATCAACTATACTAACATAACACTTATAACTGCGTAATATGTATTAGCCCACCTTTCACGCAGATAACAATGTGATCAGTGGTATTGATCCCACTAGATGTCAATGTAGAACTGTAATCATGATGTTGCATGGTGTGCCCAAGTCACTGAATATAAGAGGGTGCAGTGTTCACATATTTCACAGCATGTTTCACACAATCCTACAGTACATGATTGGGTTTACATCGATTGAATTCATAGGCCATGTATTGTCCTCCATGCGATCTTTGAGCTAATTCCTTACCGCCAGGTAACATGACATGTAATTATCCTGGAATAATATTTCTTCCTCTGGGTGCAGGTGTGACATGGTAAAGAGCACATGGTCTGCCAGAATGTCATTCCTTTAGTATGTAAAAGGAGTCATATTTCTGACAATGGAAACATGTCTGACACCAGTTTCAGTGACTGGCATGAGTAGTGTATACCATATACAAACAGATCATTGAATTATGTCCATTCTGTGCACCTTTCCACTGTTGACCATGAATGACATCTATATCCAAGATGAAGAGAAGACAAATTCTCATTGACTGTTTTATCGTTGATAACAATAGCTTCTTGCTAGTTCAAGATGCAAGTATACAGGAGATTTGAAATAAGAAGTGATCACCATTTAGTTTTAAGCAGAATGAAATTGAATATTATCTTTAAAAGAAACATATGAGCTTTCAAAATCAAAGTAGAGTAGCTTTCATAGGTCATATGTAGACTCTAATGTACAAATATTATTAGAGAAGAAAATGAAAAAGTTTGAAACAGTAATCAAACCTTGGAGACTTACTGACATATTGAAGAAAGCATTAGCCAATTCAGCCAGGAAGGCATCTATCTGGTGAAGATGTCTACAAGGCTAGAAAAATCAGAAGTTCATGGTGAACTGAGAAAGTTTCTAGCAAGTAAGTCAGCATATGCTTTGAGAGAGAGAGAAATGTAAGAAAGCCAGGCATTTCATAAAAGTGACTAAACAAAAGTCACAGAACCACATAAGAATATATAAGCCAAATAACAGAAAGATGACAAATTGTTCTTAGAAATGGAAGAAAGAATACTATTAAAGGAATCTGAGATGATCAAGATGGAATGAAAACTAAAGTTAAGGATATCCTAGATGTGTGGAGAAATTACTTTGAAAGATTGTTAAATGAAAGAAGCAGTGACAGAACAGTAGTAAAAACATTCAAGATGAATGCAGAGTACATATCAGTGCTTGAGGTAAAAAAGCTATCAAAAGCCTGAAATGTGTAGAAAGGCAGCTGGAAGATGCAAATGATCAAATGTGCTTATACTAACACATTTGATATTTACTCATAAATGCTGAGATATGGAGATATAAAAGTTTTGCATTGGCTATACTACACGATTCAGAGGGCTTCATTAGCAAGTCAAATTCAAGATAATTTGAGTAGAGTTGTCATAGTATCCATCTACAAAAAAATGGGAAATAAAACTGAATATGAGAATTGTAGAGGAATATCCCTACTGAGCTGAGATTTCTGGAAGGGAAACTTGAAAAGAACAAGCTGGATTCCAGGGAAATGGAAGAATCAGATTTTCATTTTAAGACAATTGAGAAATAGTTAGGAATATAACAAGGATCTGTATTTAAGTTGTATAGTTTTGGAAAAGGCATTTATACAAACACATTTGATCATAAAATGCAGCTTATATATAGATACAGCCTTGCTCAATTTTTTATATATTTTATATTTTTTCTTTGTATATAACATGTTATTTACTTATTTAGCTGTTGATTTATTATTAATATTTTGATTTTATTACCTCATATACTGCTGTATCCTTTGTAATAGTGCAGTATGACGTTTGCTGTCCACTTCACCAATAAACCACAAAACCAAACCATTCAACCTTCCAGGTACACACTTGCCAGTGGAGAAATGTTGGATCTTTCTGTGAACATAACTTTCCCATATTGAATGCTGGAAGAAATCGTATTAAAAAAAAAAAAAGTAAAGTAAACTGGATCTTTGTTCTGGAGTTCATACATGTTTTTGGTTACTTTAGGATTCCAGTGGTAGTATTACACTTGGGGAGAAACCTATCTTGCCTACCAGCTAGTGCTACCTAGTACTACAGAGACGTGGTTTCTTTTGAGATTTGTGGATGCCACACACCTTGACTCCTCTTACCCTATCTGCATTAGCTTGTTCATAGATAGTTTCCCCCACTCTGACACCTGCTTTGGCATATATTCAGAGCTACTATCTAGCTCATCAATGTGATGGTATAGAGGGTGATGTGGTTGTCTGCAGCAACCACATCACCCTCTATACCATTCACTATACACTCAGATCACAAGTAATCTGAGTGTATAGTGAATGTTAGTCACTCAGATTACAGTGGCCTGCACATAATTTCAATCAGTGTTTTAGACTTCCAAGGTTTTGTCCTGGTGATATCATTAATTCTATCTTAGCTATCTCAAGAATAATGTCTATGGTCCTTGTTTAGGCAAGCTTCCATCCTGTGAAATGCCTTTTTTTTCTCTGACTGCACTTTTGTGTGAAGGGGCAGATATTTATTCTTGAACTTTACAACAAATACCAGATCATCTTAGAAGTCTGCTTTGCTATCCTGATTCTTCTATGATCTTACTACTAGTGAGCACAGTAGTTAAATAAAGATGATGTATATGTCATGCAAGATGATTTAAATAGACTAACAGTTTGGGCACAGAATAATGTATTAGTTCAATATGTCAAAGTGTAATGTTATGATCTTGGGGAAGAAAAGACTACAAGCTGTGTATTACATAAATGCGACTGAACTTTAAGAAATTGATGAGGTTAGGGATTTGGAATGATAGGTAGACAGAGTAAATATTGAAGAAATAGACAAAATAGCTCAGAGGATCCACAAGTTTCGATAATTATCTCTGTGTAAGCTCTAACACAACTGCTTCACTTCTTGACTACTGTGCTCAGATATAATTGTCTTGATTCCTTAAATTCCAGAACAGGTCCCAGTTCAAGATTGGTACTATTAACATAAAAAAGCATCAATGGAAAGGAAATGGAACTAGCAGATTGACCATGAGTGCTGGATCGACATAATAGACATGACTGAAACAAAGAAGACAAAAACAGTGAGATCTTTCTAGGCAACCAATATAAAATGTTATATTCAGGCAATGACACTCAGGGAAAAGAGGGAGTAAATATATATTCAGCACTAAGTATGAGGATAATATTCTTGAATGACAGGCAATATCAAGTAGAGTGATGTGAGCAAATAGGAAAATAGGGAATTGGACAATGAGACTTATTTGTATTTATGGTCCCACAGAGGATTTTAATAAGGAAGAAATAGAGGAATTTTTTGAGGCATTAGAGAAGGCAGCTGACACAATGAAAAAGGAAAAGTTAGTTCTTGTTGGAGATCTAAACAGAAAAGTAGAAAATTATTCCCAGACATACAGAAATGTTCTGGAAAAAGTTGGACAAAAGAGCAAGCCTAATGGGTAGGTACTTACTAGATTTTGCTTCAGAACATGGACTAGTTATTAATAGCACTATGTTCTGACATAAAAGATCTGCAAAAATTCACATAGAGGGAAGATGCAAGAAATAAGTAAAATCTCATTGACTATGTTATTGTTCATGTTTTTCTTACTGGTTCAGTACACAAGTATACAGAGGATTTGAAATAGGAAGTGACCATTATTTAGTTTTGAGCCAGAAAAAATTGAATTGCATATTGAAAAGAAGAGTGTAAGAAAGTTTCCAAATGAATCAAAGTTGAGCAGCTTTCAGAGGTGAGCTGCAGACCAAAATACAAACCTTATTCAAGAAAAAATGAAAGAAGTTGAACACAAACAGAAGTTTGTGTTCAACTTCTTTCAAAACTTTGTTCAAAACTCCATGGTGGGCTCAGGAAGTTTTAAAGAGGCAGTCAGAGTAAAGAAGAAAAAAAAAAAAAAAAAAATCAGCTAACGCCTTTTTATTCCCGTAAATACGGGAGTAGGCGAGGCCATCTAGCCCTATCTAACTTTTTGGAGACTGAGTGGGCAGTTCAATCTCCACTGGTACCCAATCAGAGACAGATGGCCCAAGGCTATCACTAATTAAGCGGTACGCAGTGAAGAGAGACGGCTCAAATGTGCCGCCATCTCGTGGTCTCTAACCCTAACACAATATATTTAATGTCTGAAATAATGTGGGTTCTACGGTCGATTTTCTTGAGTTTACAGGACGAAAAACCCGAGTTTCCGGGAGGAAAAACCTGCTTGCCCGTGCCAGAGATCGACTAACTCGGGAACCGGTCGAAAAAAGGCTTAGAAAAATTTCCTCTAGTCGCCGACTAGACTCGAAACCAAGACTTCCTTCGTGCGGCCTAGCGCGGTGGTGTGCAAACGCCACATCCACTGAGCTACACAGGCTTCTGTGTAGCTCAGTGGATGTACTCAGTGGACAGTAAAGAAGAAAGCATATCAAAAGTTCTTGGCAAGTATGTCACCTTTGTGCTCTTAGAGAATACAGAGAAAAATGTAAGAAAGTGAAACACCTTGTAAAACTAGCTAAACAAAAGTCATGGGAAGACTGTGGTAATAACAGAGAAAATAAATATAAGGAAGGTGGAAAATATTCCGAAGGCTATTTTAAAAGCTTTGAAATGGAGGAAAAAATACTGTAAAAGGAATCAGAGATGATAAAGGTAACATGAAAACTGAAGATAATGATATCTAGATGTCCGGAGTAATTACTTTCAAAGATTGCTAAATGAACCAAGCAGTGTCAGCCTGATGGATAAAACTCCCAACAGAAATGCGGTCAGGAAAACGTATTCATACTTGAAGTAGAAAAAGTCAAAAATCTGAACTGTGGAAAGACAGTTGGAGTAGATGAAATTTAGCCAGAAATGCTCAAATATGGAGGTATAAAAGTTTTACAGTGGCTGCATTTCATAATTCAGAAGGCCTGGTCAGAGGGTCGAATTCCAGATGATTGGAGCAGAGCTCTTATAGTACCCATCTATAAAAAGGAAATAAAACTGACTGTGAGACTTACAGAGGTATTTCTCTACTAAGTGTTGTTGGTAAGACTTATGCATAAGAAATAGCTAGGAAAAATCGTGGTAAGGAAGCCTGGTGAAGATCAAGCTGAATTCAGGCCAAATAGAGGGTGTCAGTATCAGATTTTCACTTTAAGAGAAATAGTTGAGAAATCTTGAGAATATAACATAGATTTGTATTTAAGTTTTGTTGATCTGGAAAAGGCATATGACAAGATGCCAAGAGGAAAGCTCTTCCAAAATGATATATGCTGTAAATGGTACAGCATATATCAAGCAATACATTTTATATCAAGCAATTATATCAAGCAATACATAGTCTCTATTTAAACTGTAAATCAGCATTTAGAATTGAAGGAGGTAGATGTTTTGAAGTACAATCAGGTGTGCAACAAGGGTGCACATTATCTCCACTATTCATTATCTATATGGATCGCATTATGAAGGAAAGTGGCATTAAATCTAAAATCAAAATTGTTATACTTCTGAATAAATTCAGTACAAGTCTGTAAGATTCCCTAACTAAATTGAATAACTGTTGTAATAAATTTGTTATGAAATTCAACAATAAAAAGACAGAGACATTGTAAACATTTCAGTTATAGAGGCACACTTTTTTTAGTGAAGATGGTAAATTAAAAATGGAAATAGACAACAGAATTAGTAAAGCTGGTATGGTAGGAAGTCAACTGAATAAATTATAAATTTATATGGAGTAAGAAAGAAATTAATCAAAAGACTAATTTCGATATATTAAAACAGTGATCACACCAATTTTAACTTACGGATCCCAGAGCTGGGTTAGAAATAAAAACACTTGATTAGTGGAAAACTGATGGCAGTATTACATAAAAAATGTGGATATTAGGAAAGAACTTGCATTATTAGCATTCAGAAATGTGTTAGTAGAGTTAATTCTCAGATGATATGGTCACTTGAACAGAATGAGAGAAAGGATTAGCAAAACAAGTGTTCTTTGCCAGGTTGGCAGGAAAAAGACCCACAGGAAGATGTAGATGGATTGATACAGTAAAAAGTGCCTTAAAAGACAGAATTATAAATTTGAAAATATTGGAGTCTTGACAGATAACAGATTAATTTTGAGGAAAAGTATTGATTGGAAGTTAATAATGATGTAACTTTTTCATGTAGTGCTATCATAATTATCCTGTACCCCCCCCCCCCCCCCGAGGGTACATATCACGAATTTGGTGATGATGATTCCTTAAAGATGAAGTAGTGACAAGAATTGAAAGGTTTTGCAGAATAAACAGATACAGAAAAATTTTTCAATACATCACAAGACTGGAGAGAACAGGGCATCTTCCTAGAAGTTTATAATGATCAGAGAACTATATCTTTTGCTGGGAGAGTGATGAATGAGTGGAATGGGTTTCCATAGGTGGTCATGGGCAGGGCTTGACAAATCTGTTTGCCGTCATCTATATGGACGAAATATATTTTTATTTAATAAAATAATAATAAAAAAAACATTCTAAACAAAATCTTTTAAGAAACAAATAAACAGATGCATCATCACTAATCATTTTATGGAACTCCTATTGGACTTATTGGGACATATTAAAAAATGAAAGGGGGATCTTGGGTGAGTAATTTTTTTGTGCAACGAGGGGGGGGGTGGTCTTGTATAATTTGTCAATCCTTAGTCATGGGTGCCCCGTTGGATTGTGTGAAGTACGGACATCCTTCAATGATGGAGATAGGGCTTGTGCAATAGTAACTGTAAATCCACAGTTTTGTTGATAACAGTACACAATGCTTTTCTTTCTTATTTAACAGCCCATCATTAAACTTTTAGAATATCTACCGTCACTTCTCTCTCTTCATTATCTTGAATTACAAATCTCAACACCATTGTTTAATAAGATCTAACAGTCATTTTGCTTCACTTTGTCATCATCATCATCGAATTCCTGATTTGTACCCTCAAGGAGTGTACAGGATATGATAGTACTACATGAAAAATTTACGTCATTACTAACTTGCTATATACAATTTTCCTCCAAATCAGTCTGTTACTTGTCAAGACTCCAACATTATCAGATCTTATATTTCTATCGTCTAAGACACTTTGTACCGTATCAATCCACCTATATCTTGGTCTTCCTCTGGGTCGTTTTCATGAAAACCTGGCAGAGAACACTTGTTTTGCTAATCTTTCCTTGCCCATTCTGTTTAAGTGACCATACCACTTAAACAGAATGGGCGAGGATGCTGACAATATCAAGTTCTTTCCTAATATACTCATTTTTAATATGATATTGCCATTGATGCCATCTGTTCACGCCCCCATTCTTTCTTAGGACTCTCATATCTGCGGTCTCTAGTCTTTGGTCAAGTGTTTTACTTCTGACCCAGCTCTCAGATCCATAACTTAAAACTGGTTTGAACACTATCTTGCACACAGCAAATTTAGTGTTCCGACTAATTTCTCTCTTATTCCATATGAATTTATTCAATTGACTTTTTACCATGCCAGCTTTGTTGATTCTGTTGTCTATTTCCATATTTAATTTACCATCTTCACTAAAAATCGTGCCTAAGTAGCTGAAATGTTTTACTTGTTCCACAGGTTCCCCGTTCAAAACACAGTTGACATTTTCGACAATTCTACCTATTTTCATTGTCTTTTTAATGCTGACCTTCATACCATATCTATTACAGCAGTTATTCAATTTAGTCAGGGAATCTTGCAAACATGTAGCGGATTTATTTAGAAGTATAACATCATCTGCATAAAGCAAAGAGCTGACATTAACATCTCCAATTCCGATATCATGTTTAATACCACTTTCCTTCACAATGTAATCCATATAGATAATGAATAACAGAGGGGATAATGTATCTCACACCATATTTAACATTAAACCATCTTCCTCTACCTCCTTCAATTCTAACTGCTGACTTACAACTCAAATAAAAACTAAGTATTGCTTGATATAATGTCCCATTGACACCATATAACTGTAGCTTATTGAATAGCTTCTCTCTTGGCACCTTGTCATATGCCTTTTCCAAATTGACAAAACTTAAATGCAGATCTTTGTTATATTCCCATGATTTCTCCACTATTTGTTGTAAAGTGAAGATCTGAACCAGCTATTTGGCCTGAATCCAGCTTGTTCTTCACCAAGCTTTTCTTCCACAATTCTTCTCAACCGTTTCTCAAGTATACCACTTGCATAGATCTTGATGGGAACACTCAGAAGGGAAATACCTCTGTAATTCTCACATTCAGTTTTATTTCCCTTTTTATATATGAGTACTCTTAGAGCTCTACTCCAATCATTGGGAATTCGTCCCTCTGTCCAGGCTTTCTGAACTATGCAGTGCAGCCACTGTAAGACTCTTATACCACCATACTTCAGCATTTCTGGTCAAATATCATCTACTGCTGCCTTTCCACATTTCAAGCCTCTGATGGCTTTTTCTACTTCAAGTATGGATATGTTTTCCTGACTGTATGCCTGTTGAGTGTTTTTACCACTGTGCTATCACTGCTTGTTTCATTTAGCAATTTTTCGAAGTAATTACTTCATACTTCAAGGATATCTTTTTCTCCTGTTTTCATGTAACCTTTATCATCTCTAACTCCTTTTACAGCACTCTTTCCTCCATTTCTGAGCTTCTTCAACAACCTCCAGAATGTCTTTCCACCTTCTTGATATTTATCTTCTATGTTCTTGAAAAAGTCTTCCCATGACTTTTGTTTAGATAGTTTTGCACAGTGTTTTGCTTTCTTACATTTGTCTCTGTATTCTCTAAGAGCAAAAGCTGACTTATTTGACAGGAACTTTTGATATGCTTTCTTCTTGTCCTTCACTTCCTCTTTAACTTCCTATCAGAAATCAGAACTCCATGTCCACCATGGAGTTCTGATTTTTCTATCCTTCCAGACAACTTCACCACGTGCTTTTCTAGTTGAATCAATCAAGGTTTTCTTCAAGGCTTGACACTGAATCTCCAAGGTTTGGTTCCTGTTCTCAAACTGTTTCATTTTTTTTTCAATAATCTTTGTGTATTTTAGTCTACAGTTCACATCTGAGAGCTGCTCAACTTTTATTCACTTTAAAACTTTCATACATGTTATTCTTTTCAATATGAAATTCAATTTTATCCTGCTCAAGACTAAATAGTGATCGCTTCCAATTTCAAATCCTCTGTGTACACTCTTGTCCTGCAACAGGAAGAAAACATCACTATCAACAATAACATAGTCAGTGAGACTTTTCTTATTCCTTGCCTCTTCTCTCCAAGTGAATTTGTGCACGTTTTTATGTTGGAACAATGTGTCAGTTCAACCAATCCATGTCCTGAGCAGAAATCCAACAGATATTTGCCATTATTATTATTTGATTGTCAGACATAAAAAATTTTCCCACAAATTTTTTATGTCTGACAATCATTTCCTACTCTGCTATTTAGATTCCCAACAAGGACCAACTTTTCCTTTTTCATTGTGTCAGTTGCTTTTTCTAAAGCCTCAAAAAATTCTTCCATGTCTGCCTTAGTAGAACATTCTGTGGGACCATAGGCACAAATAAGAGTCATTGTCCAGTTCCCCATTCTCATATTGGTCCACATCACTCTACTTGAGACTACCTGCCATTTAGGAAGATTAGCCTCGTATTTTGTGTTGAATAGTATGTTCACTCCTTCTTTTCCTTGATTGTCATTGCCTGAATATAACATTTTGTATTTATTGCTCAGAAAGATCTCACCAGTTTTTGTCTTTTTTGTTTCAGTCACCCCTGTTATGTTGATCTGGTACACCTCTTGCTCGCTTGCAGTCAGTCTCTCCTCCCCATCATCAACTGCTCTCAATCTCTCCATGAAGTCACATTCACAAGATTGAAAGATCTTTATGAACTGCTCATTAAGTATCTCCACCACACATTCTGCAACAGCTCTCTTTAGCTACTCTCACCAACCAAGTCACCCTCCTTGCCTGGTCTTTGTAGACCTCATGAAATTGGTTATTTTCGCTTCTCTTATGCTACCTCCTCAATGCCCTTTTTCTCTATATCGCATGCTTAATCTCTTTATTCATCCATCTCACACCTCCCTTATTTAACCTTCTCACCCTTGGAATACATTTAGACATTGCATCTACTAGATAGTTTTTGAAAATCCCCCAAGCTGCATTGAGCGCTTTTATAGCTAACTCCTCATTCCACGCTACACCTGCAAGCTGTCTCCTGAGCTCTTCATAATCACGTCCCTTGTAATTCCACATATACCCTTTTCTCACAGGGGTCCTCGCACTGCTGGCAACCACCCAGGTAATCACCTCATGGTCACTCTTACCAATTGGTGGATGATTTGACACCTCATTTATAATTACATCCTCTGATGAGATGACCAAATCCTAGACAACCTTAATCCTCGTGTGCCCTCTGTTACATACCGTCTGAGGTAGTTATCCCTCAAAAACTCAAGAAACTCATTTTCTTTACTTCGAGTTGCTATCTCATCATTCCAGTCTATATTGCCATAATTAAAATCATCCATAATGATCACCCTTTTCTTATTTGCTTGGCTAATTTGACTATACATTTCACTATCACCACCACAACCACATTACCTGGTCTATAACAACATCCCACCAAGTATTTGATTCCATTCACCGCTATCCTCACGAAACATATCATACCATTCTATCTCTATTCCTGTCAGGATGTCATCCTCTTCCAACCATGTCTCACTTATTCCGACAATCTTTGGGTGAACAGACGCAATTAGTGCAACCATTTCATCTGCCTTGTTTCTTATACTTCTAGCATTTGTATACAAACACAACAGCTCATTTCTGGATCTACAGCTAGTTCCACTGATACCACCCACTCGATGTGATCTCTCCATGATCGACTGGGGCCATTTCCCTTTCTGCTTCTTCATTTTAGAATCCTTTTCAATTCCATCTGTTTCCTCTTGATACCTGGTCATCCCATTCCTTTCCTGCTTACACATGCTCTCACCTCCTCTTGGAGCATCCACTTTTCTCACGCTGTGTACCCCTGTCCACCCTGAGTCTCTCCGTTTCCCTGCTCCTCTTGCATACCTATTCATTTTCTGTACTCATACCATTCATATCCACCTCTTCAATCTCTCCTGCTCTTCCACATCACTTCCCCTCTCCATCTGATTCATTCTCTCTATTCACTTCTCTACCTTCCAACAGCAGTCTCTCCAAGCGACGCACACCATAACCACTCAAATGCAGTCCATCGCTTCCATACAGCTCACTTCGTTCCTCAAACTCATTCCACACATTAACAAACTGTACTCCCATCTCCTCACACATTTCAGCCAGCATATCATTCATAATCCTTGCTCTCCGCAAGGATTATGAATATTTAGCTAGTTTTACACAGTATTTAGCTTTTTTACATTTGTCTCTATATTCTCTAAGAACACAATCTGAGTTATTTGCCACGAACTTTTAATATGTTTTCTTCTTTTTCTTCACTGCCTCTTTAACTTCCTGTGTCCACCATGGAGTTCTGTTTTTCTATCCTTTTGATAACCTCACCACAAAGCCTCTCTGGCTGAATCATTCAATGTTTACTTGAGGATTTGCCACTGACTCCCCAAGGTTTGGTTCCTGTTCTCAAATTTTTCATTTTTCTTGAATAATGTTTTTGTATTTTAGTCTACAGTTTACATCTGAGAGCTGCTGAACTTTTATTCTCTATTTTATTTATTATTATTTGATATAAATGAAAATTTTCTTTATATTTCCATAAACATAAGTTATTCTAATCTTTAAAGGGACTATAAACAATAACACACAGTACGAAATATCTGTACTTTCATTTCATTAAAGTTAATTACTGTGGTTATCGTGTAATTTATTGTTTAACATAAGTTATTGTTAAAACTATGTGAAATGTATTATCAGTATTCAGGATTATGAAGTTATCTTCACACGATTAGTTGGCATGCATACTCTTCTCTTTTATTTGCATGTGTTTTGGTATGCTTGTAATTGTGCTAATTTTTGGTTTACTTAAACTTAGTAGGTGTATTCAAGAGTGATTATGATGAGATTTTCTGATTCAAAATCATAATTTTTGTTCAGTGTCTACATGTTTCTGTCCACATTTTTACACCCCATGATCTGATTTTCATTAAAGTTGGAAATTGTATGAAGAAAGCAATTATTTTTTGTATATACATTATTGTACAGCTTTGATCATTGAGTTGTGATTTACTTTTTTTCCTTTTGCCTTTTGCTTTATTCCCTTCTTGACTTCCTTTCTTTCTTTCTCCTTTTTTTCTACTCATATTTATGCTATATATATATATATATATATATATATATATATATATATATATATATATATACCATTATCATATATTTTTATTTCCTTCCTGCCCTTTACAGATTGTACAGAATATCACAACCACCAGCAAAGAAACATAGACATCCAAATGAAGAGGATATTTGAGAATTAAAGCGTACTGGACTGAAAAATTTGATATGATTAAGAAAGATAATAAAGATTTGGGCATTTTATGTTCCAAATCAGTTGTTTAGGACTTCTTCTGTAAAGAGACATTTTGATACTGTTCATAAGAACTTAAGCAATAAAAGTGAGCAAGAACACAAAGAGAACTAATGTCTCATGAACTGAGCAAGACAAAAAAAACAGTCCAATACTTGGGTAAAATTTATTTGAGGTAGGCCTATTTCCAACTTAGTTGCTTCCAGTTTTGAGGTTTCAAAAGTTATTGCCTAACATGGAAAACCACTCAGTGATGGGGGAGTATATTAAAGAAGCATGGCAAGAATGTGCTCTTTTCCTTTTTTGACAATCTTTCAGAAAAGATAAAAATTATTTAGCGCATTAAAGATTTGTCTGTGAGTAGGAAACGATTAAGGATAAGTTACTTAAGTTGGAAAGGAATACAGCAGAACAATTAACAAAAGATTTGGCTTCATGTAAGTTATTTTCTATTTGTGTTGATGAGCGCACAGACATTATATCATCAGCTAGGCTAGCAATCTTTGCTTGATTTTGTAGAGTTGATGAAGTATGTGAAGAGGTGATTAACCTTGTAACACTACCTGAGAGTACCACTGGGGTTAAAGGATAAAATATGTAAATCAGTTATGAACAAATTATCTATTTGGCAAATTGATATTTCAAAAGTGATGTCCATACAGATGGTGCACCCAGCATGATTGGGTAGGAAGCAGGATTTGTAAATCTGTTTGCAAAACATGTTGGTCATCCACTGATAGATTTTCATTGCATCATACATGACGAGACTTTATGTGCAAAAGCTGGCCTAAAGAAATTTCAAGAAGTGATGCAAACAGTGAACAAGGTTGGTAATTACATTTCTGCACATGCTTTGAATAAAAGTCAATTTCAGAATATATTGAATGAGGTGGATTCAATGTAGCCTTTAAAGGAAAATGTGGAGAACCGACCAGGGCTTCTGACCTAATGTCCAATCCTCACCTTCTCGTGTGCACCCTGTGAGTGTACACAGAGTATTTGAAATTGGAAGTGATCACTATTTAGTCTTGAGCAGGATAAAATTGAATTTCATATTGAAAAGAATAACACGTAAGAAAGTTTTAAAGCAAATAAAAGTTGAGCAGCTCTCAGATGTGAACTGTAGACTAAAATACACAAAGATTATTGAAGAAAAAATGAAAGAGTTTGAGAACAGGAATCAGACCTTGGAGATTCAGTGGCAAACTCTGAAGAAAACATTGATTGATTCTACCAGAGAGGCATGTGGTGAGGTTATCTGCAAGGATAAAAAAATCAGAACTCCCTGGTGGACACAGGAAGTTAAAGAGGCAGTGAAGGAAAAGAAGAAAGCATATCAAAAGTTCCTGTGAAATAAGTCAGCTTGTGCTCTTAGAGAATACAGAGACAAATGCAAGAATGCTAAACACTGTGTAAAACTAGCTAAACAAAAGTCATGGGAGGAGAGTTTGGCAAGAATATAGAAAATAAATATCAAAAAGTGGCAAAATATTCTGGAGGTTGTTGAAGAAGCTTAGGAATGGAGGAAAGAGTGCTGTAAAAGGAGTTAGAGATGATAAAGGTGAGATAAAAACGGAAGAAAAAGACATCCTTAAAGTATGGAGTAATTACTTTGAAAAACTGCTAAATGAAACAATCAGTGATGACAGCACAGTGGTAAAAAACACTGACCAGGCATGCAGCCAGGAATACATATCCATACTTGAAGTAGAAAAAGCCATCAAAGGCTTGAAATGTGGAAAGGCAGCAGGGGTAGATGATATTCGACCAGAAATGCTGAAGTATGGTGGTATAAAAGTCTTACAGTGGCTACACTGCATAGTTCAGAAAGCCTGGACAGAGGGACGAATTCCCGATGATTGGAGTAGAGCTCTAATAGTACTCATATATAAAAAGGGAAATAAAACTGAATGTCAGAATTACAGAGGTATTTCCTTATTGAGTGTTCTGGCAAGATCTATGCAAGTATACTTGGGAAACGGTTGAGAAGAATTGTGGAAGAAAAGCTTGGTGAAGAACAAGCTGGATTCAGGCCAAATAGAGGCTGTCAGGATCAGATCTTCACTTTACGACAAATAGTCGAGAAAGCATGGGAATATAACAGAGATCTGTATTTAAGTTTTGTCGATTTGGAAAAGGCATATGACAAGGTTAGAAGAGAGAAGCTATTCAATATTCTACAGTTAAATGGTGTCAACGTAGCATTATATCAAGCAATACTTAGTCTTTATTTGAGTTGTAAGTCAACAGTTAGAATTGAAGGAAGTACAGGGAGATGGTTTAATGTTAAATCTGGCGTGAGACAAGGATGCACATTATCCCCTTTGCTATTCATTATCTATATGGATCACATTATGAAGGAAAATGGTATTAAACATGATATCAGAATTGGAGATATTAATGTCAACTCTCTGCTTTATGCGGATGATGTTATACTTCTAAATAAATCCGCTACAAGTTTGCAAGATTCTCTGACTAAATTGAATAGCTGTTGTAATAGATATGGTATGAAGGTCAGCAATTAAAAGACAAAGACAATGAAAATAGGCAGAATCATTGAAAATGTCAACTGTGTTGTGAATGGAGAACCTGTGGAACAAGTGAAACATTTCAGCTACTTAGGCACGATTTTTACTGAAGATGGTAAATTAAATATAGAAATAGACAACAGAATCAGCAAAGCTGGTATGGTAGGAAGTCAATTGAATAAATTCATATGGAATAAGAGAGAAATCAGTCGGAAACTAAATGAGCTGTATACAAGACAGTGTCCAAACCAGTTTTAACTTATGGATCTGAGAGCTGGGTCAGAAGTAAAACACTTGACCAAAGACTAGAGACCGCAGATATGAGAGTCCTAAGAAAGAATGGGGGCGTGAACAGATGGCATCAATGGCAATATCATATTAAAAATGAGGATATTAGGAAAGAACTTGACATTGTCAACATCCAGGAATGCATTAGCAGAGCTAATCTCAGGTGGTATGGTCACTTAAACAGAATGGGCAAAGAAAGATTAGCAAAACAAGTGTTCTCTGCCAGGTTGACAGCAAAACGACCCAGAGGAAGACCAAGATGTAGTTGGATTGATACGGTACAAAGTGCCTTAGACGATAGAAATATAAGATCTGATAATGTTGGAGTCTTGACAAGTAACAGACTGATTTAGAGGAAAATTGTAGATAGGAAGTTAGTAATGATGTAATTTTTTTCATGTAGTACTGTCATATCCTGTACACCCCTTGAGGGTACATGGCAGGAATTTGATGATAATGATGGATTCAATGTACAAAGGAGTAATAATGTACAATAATGTTTGTTGGCTTAGTTGAGGTCTTGTTCTGAAATGACTTGTTGAATTTCTGGCTGAGATAAATCTCTTTTTGAATAATCAAAGAGATTAGTCAAAAATCTGCAAAAATCATCATTTTTACAGATTTTTGCAAACATTTAAATGACTTGAACCTTTAACTACAGGGCTCTGTTATGTTTGATGACATAAAGGCATTTGAAATGAAACTAGGAGTTTTTAAGAGGGATGTAGACAGTGAGACATATTTTAGACATTTTCCACACCTAAAGAAATACATGAATGATCTCCAAAAGGATGACAAAACAGACCGCCAGTGTCTTAAAAAGCTATTTCTAAACATCATTGTGTCAACTGTCGAGCAGTTCTCTCTAAGATTTGTTAAATTCAGGAAATTAGAAGAGATTGCAAAATTTGTTAAGTTTACAGACACTATAAAACTGGATGAATTAATTTGCAGATGTTTTCTTGAATAAATATAATTTTGAAATGCAGTTGATTGATTTTCAAAGTAGCTCAGTTTGGAGGCAGAAATTTGTTGACCTCAGAGTTGACTTGGAAAATACTGAAACGATGCGATTAGAAACTGGAGTAACAGAGAAAAGTGCAGAAAATGAGGTAATAAGGACTTGGAATACTGTTCCAGAAACGTTTATATATTTAAAAATATCTATCCATTTTTGCATCTACATATTCTTGTGAATCATTGTTCTCAGTGATGAACTTCATTAATTCTTGTAATAGGAGTAGCCTTACAGATTGAAACGAGTAGCACATTCATATCTCTAAAGGTTACAAAATATAAACCTGATATAAATTATCTGTCATCAGTGATGCAGTGGCAGAAGTCTCGCTGATGCGAAATAAATAAAACATCCACTATTTTTCTTTCTCTAGTTTTTTAATTTGATATTTTCTGCTAAAAAATGGTAAAGATTAACTTCTGTTTATTATATTATGCAGGTAAAATAACACTTTATTCTATCTGTAATTTTTATGTATTACTCATAAGGGATTAAGAATTAATAAAAGAATATCTTTAATTTTCTTTTCTTTTATTGTGTTTTAGTCAAATAAAACAATCATCAGATTGTGCACTGTAATATATTGGAAAAACTTGAAAAACCTTATGTTTGATTGATCCTTATAAAAAAAAATGGAATATTCAGAATTATTGTTTACTTTTTTGCTGATATTAAAAATTGCATCTTTAAATTGTGTGGCTGTATGTGGCAACTAGAATTAACACTTAAAGGCAAATAAAAAAATATCCATGCTATCAACAGGGTAGAAGGATTTTTAAGTAAAAATTCTGTCACTACATTTTACATTCATTCAATCTTTCATGACTTACAACAATATTCTTTGATTGTAACACTCATCATCAAATTCCTGCCATGTACCCTCAAGAGGTACAAGGTATGATAGTACGACATGAAAAATTTACATTGTCACTAATTTCCTATCTACAATTTTCCTCCAAATCAGTCTGTTACTTGTCAAGACCAACATTATCAGATCTTATATTTCTATCATCTAAGGCACTATGTACTGTATCAATCCGCCTATATCTTGGTCTTCCTCTGGGTCGTTTTCCAACCAACCTGGTAAAGAACACTTGTTTTGCTAATCTTTCCTCTCCCACTTTAAGTGACCATACCACCTGAGATTAGCTCTGCTAACGCATTCCTGGATGCTGACAATGTCAAGTTCTTTCCTAATATCCTTGTTTTTAATATGATATTGCCATTGATGCCATCTGTTAATGCCTATAATCTTTCTCAGGACTCTCATATCTGCAGTCTCTAGTCTTTGGTGAAGTGTTTTACTTCTGACTCAGCTCTCAGATCCGTAAGTTAAAACTGGTTTGAACACTGTCTTGTATACAGCTAATTTAGTGTTCTGACTAATTTATCTCTTTATTTAAGCACTCTAGTGTGATTTTTGATTTTTGAAAAGGTTCTCCCAATACTTAAGAGACATCAAATAATAATATGTTCCCCAAAATTTATTTGGCTTGCACATGTGTAAAGGTTGCCCATCCCTTTCCTAAAGGGCCTCTGTAACCCACTTTCTTCTTACAGTGACTTCACTCCAAAATGCTAGTGACTATATAGCATCTATGGATGCCCAATGAACATATGGGTGGATCCCTGTCCTAGGTCCACATGGTTGAGAATCAGTTCCTGATTTTTATCGCATTACATGAGGATACATAGCATTTCAGAAGCCTTCTCAAATTTCCAGATATAAATGTATATTGCTGTACTACTACAGATTTTGCAACCTTTTATGTGCATGTGTAGATATGATATATATATATATATATATATATATATATATATAACTCCCAGTTTATTGTTAGAGCATACTTGAAGAACTTCATTTGTGTTTTCTTTTCTTTGCTTTCCCTGACTTCTGGCAAATTCTTCATGAAGCCAATCACAAGCCAAGCTTTAAAAAATTTACAAAAGGCCAAGAATCTGACTCATTTATGACAAATTTTGCTAAGAATTTAAGAACAACAAAACATGTGCATTTTCCATCACAATAGAATTAGAAGATACCAAGTACCTCCTATTTCTGGATATTCTGTGTGCGTGCGAGTGTGTGTTTGGAGGGGGGGGGGGGGATGTCTCTGACCAGAAAAAATTTACATATGCCATTTACAGGAAACCAGCATACACTGGGAAATACTTCTATGCTACATTCCTCATACAGCACAAAAAAAGAAGCAGAGGCATTATCACAATGAGATAAAGCAGACAATATTCCATGTGACATGAGAAGCAGAACCAAGAACTAAAGCTCCTCCATGTAACTTTTATTTGTGTATTTATGGGAAACACTAATATTCAAGATCCCAGTTTATATCTTAGGCTGCTAGTCTTTCATCCACATTTCATCAACCCACATTTTGTGTTGCCTTGTGCATATGTTACAAGTCTCATATTGTACTCCTAGACGATGTCTCAGTGACCGAGACAAGATATTGGAAGAATTGAATAATATTTTAATCCTTTCTCAGTGTTTTTTCACTCCATTAAGCTTCTAACATGAATTCAAAACAATCAGAGGAATGCTATCAAGACCAGGAAACCTTTTTATATCTAGTTTGAACAAGGTTAGATAGGACAGTGAGTGGCAAGTGTTTGGAATGGTTGGGTGACATTTATAAGGTCAGCCTTGTAAGAATTGGAGGAGAAGGAAAGCCAGGAGGTTGACTTTTTTTTTTTTTTTTTGTGGGTGATGATGCAATAGAACCATCCAGATGTAATAGTGGTGGGAGCAGTGGTGGACAGAAGTTAGTCAATAGCTTTGACTAGATACCAAAAGGTATGGCTGCCATATGGACAGGATGTAAGTTTCCTGCTGTTAGTTCTTTCAAAATCGATTTTCGATGTGCTGATAGTTTTTTTTTTGCAAATATTCTGGGCTTTTATATAAGCAGTATAGGAAGGTGTAGTTTTGCATGCAAGCCAGTTGTGGTGTGCTTGATTCCCCTTGGTTCTCCCAAAAGTAGGCCTTAGCATACTTTTGGGAGAACCAAGGCTATAGGGGAGATAATTTAGAGTGAAATGGGGAATAAATGTTTCCATACTGATAAGAATTATTTTGGTGAAATGTTCAGTGCATATGTTTGGGTCAGATGACTGAAAACAATAATCCAGCCAAGGAAATAAGGTGTAAAAGTTGTGAATATCACTCCACTTGGCCTTTTTTATAGTGCTATACACTGTGTGGATGTGAGTGTTTGTGATGTTTTGCCCCTGTGGGAGAGCCTGCACTGAATTGTGGTCTGAATTACCAGGAGGACAGTAACAGTGCACTTAGATGGATCACTATTAAGGAAGTGGTCTAAGATGTTTGATGATAAATGTCTCAGCTTCTCTACTTGCTGGATCTGTGGAGTTGGAAGAAGAGAATCAGCTGGTGTCTTGTGAACATTGAAATCTCCAATAAAGATGACTTATAGTTAGGAAGGTTGGGCTGAAAAAGAAGGAAAGGAAATCAACAAAACAATTCAGAATGGTTGCTGGCATTAAAAGAATAGTTAGAGGCAGCAAATAAATTTTACAGAATGGAGTAAAGAGACCTTTAGCCAAAGGAGGTCAAAATCAAGAGATTCTAGATTGCATGCTTTTTGACATGATATATTAAACATATGCGCCTCACTTTTTTTTTCTGCTCAAGGAATCAAAGAATGTGTAATTGGGGAAGCTTAAATGAATAATGCTTAAGGATGTCTAAATTTGAGTTCCTGTCAGGAAAAGTAAGTGAAGTTTTACATAATGAACAGCATTGAGTTTGGAACAGGCCACATATATTTGTGAAGTAGATTTGGAAGATCCTATAAAGTTTGCCATTGATTGCAGAGCCACACACATTTCCTATGTGGTGTTGGGTTCAGGTTTCCATGCTAATTATTAGTAACATTTGATTTTTGCACTAGTATTCCTTTTTTTATAGTTGATTGTCCATGCCTCATCCCCATTTCAACTTTTTTTTTTCTAGTTGTTATCATAGTTGCCAGCTTCATTCCTGCTGTGCATAGTTAAGATTTAGCCAGGCATGACATGCTACATATGACAGAGGGAGGTGTACCTTCAGACTGGTTATTCATTGTCAGTGTGAAAATGGATCTGTTTGTCATCATGCAGTTACCTTTTGTCAATTTTTCCTGTAGTCAAAGTTATGTTTTTCAGTGAGGTTGCAAATGTCTTTGTTTAGCATTCCATCTGTTTTTGAGTGGAACTTCAGGATAATGGCATTATACTTTTTGTTTTCTCAGTTGTGGGATGAACTGACAAGGCACTGAAATTACAAAGCTTACTAGCATTTTCGGCAGTAGGCATATTATTATCATTGAGACTTTCATCATTGAATAGCTTGAAGATTTATTTCTCATGCATTGATTTTACAGGAGAAAGTCTTGTCAGAGTGACAGTTGCTATACCAGGCTGTCAATGCAATTTCTAAGACAACTGTTTTACTGATAGAAGGCACAGGAGGAACAGAAAAATGGCTGGCTGAGGTTTGTGAGAACTTTGAGTACTGTTTCATCGATCTTTGCAAGCTGGCATGCATGCATCCATCCACTGGCAACAAAAATCCCACAGAATTCTCTTTCTTTTCTGTTATGTGCCTTGCATCTACAGCACTTGAGAGCTTTGGATGATCTGTCTGTGCTAGCAAGATCCAGACCACAGCATTGTCACTGAATTTTATTGCATTGTGCAGTAGCATAATTTGGTTTCTATGTTATTTTGATTGATAATAATCAGATTTTTAACTCATATGCAATTGTTCATTTATACTAGATGTATTTCCTCTACATGTTTTACTGTCTACATGGCTAACAGCATCATCGGCAGGTTACTTAAAATAAAAATGTGGGATTGGATGGTATACCAGCTCGTGTCGTACGTGAAGCGGCTAGAGAATTGTCAGTGCCCTTGACCATTTTGTTTAATTTGAGTCTCGGGTCTGGGTTAGTCCCGAGTGGGTGGAAAGAGGGGAAAATAGTTCCACTGCATAAAGGAGGTTCCAAGACTGCTGTTATAAATTACTGATCGATCAGCATATCAGGAATCATTGTCAAGATCTTGGAGAAATTAGTCAAGAGAAAAATACAAGATTGGATAGATGAAAATGGGATACTGTATGGGGGGACAGCATGGTTTTGTGAGATCATGCCTTAGTAACTTGCTCACGTTTTATAACGCAGCGATGACTGAACTGGATAAGGGTAATGGGTTTACAGTGATTCTACTGGACCTTGCTAAGGCCTTTGACAGGATACCACATGGAATTCTAATTAGTAAACTGCAGCATATGGGGATGGATATAGGGTTGGTGAGATGGATAGGAGGGTGGTTGATGGAGAGATATCAGAGAGTGGTTTATTCAGAAGTAGAGTCCAAAAGACAGCCTGTGACCAGTGGTGTGCCACAGGGTTCTGTTCTTGGACCACTACTTTTCAATTTGTTCATTAACGATATAGGAAGTGTTCATTTGTTTGCTGATATGCCAAGTTGGGTAGAGCAATAGTGCACAGGATGTCAAAATTTTGCAAGATGATTTGGATAGTTTGGAGGACTGGGCTAAATAGAATGGATGTCAATTTAATGTGGCAAAGTATAAGGTTATGCATTTGGGGTGAAAAGATTAGCAGCAGTATATCACATTGGTGGAACAGTACTCCAGGAGATTGACGAGGCCAGGGATTTGGGAGTGTTGGTGGATAGGGAGTTGACGTTTAGGGAGCACATCGCAAAAGTGGCTAAATCAGCTTATCAAATCACTTGGTTGCTGAAAAATACTTTAACAAGCAGAGACAAACAGGTTATTGTTCCTCTGTATCAAGCTGTGATAAGACCCCATCTCGACTACTGTGCCCAGATATGGGCACCAGGGTTTCTTCTTGATGGGGAGGAGGTGGAGAGGATCCAGAGATGAGTGACCAAGATGATAGCAGGTCTATGGAATGAACCTTATGAGAACAGGTTGAAGATTTGTGGGTTGCAGAAATTGGTTGATAGGCAGAAAAGGGGTGATATGATTGAGACATTCAAATTACTGAAGGGTTTCTATAAGATTAATTCAGAAGATATTTTTGAGAATAGGACTGGTGATGGGAGGACTAGGGACCATACATGGAAGCTGGGCAAGAGTGTGGTTAGCAAGGGTGTTAAGCTAGGTTTTTTACTTGGAGAGTGGTGAATGAGTGGAATATGCTGCCAGAGTCTGTTGTGGGTGCCATGACTGTAAATGAGTTCAAGGCGAGGTATGATAGATACTGTGTGAATGTCCAATAGTTGTTCTTGACATGATGTTAGAGCCTCCCTCGATGAGTCTGTCGACTCCTTTGAGTTGCCCATCATAATAATAATAATAATAAAAAATGGCAAAAAATTAAATGGCTTCTGACATCAGTAATATCTATAGTGGAAAAGACTGGAATGATAGTGTAATCACTAGTAGTCTCTAGAGAATACTAGTGAATATAGCAGTCTCTAGTGATCACTAGTGTAATCACTAGAGACTGCACATAACATTAGATATGTTATGTGCTGTCTCTCCATTGTTGTGAAAACTCTGTATGTGATTGCTGGCATGCCTTTTTGACTGAATGATCTCGGAAGATTCCTTGAACAATCTGTCAAAGTAATTCTCTTGCGGCATGGAAGATGCTTACCAATTTACCATGTGATGATCTTTGAGGATGTGTGCTATAAATCCGCTTTTTTCTTCCTGTTTGTTTTCGATGTCATTCATGTGTTCTTTGTCTCAGATTTTGAAACTTCTTCCACTCTGACCTATGTATATCTTTCCACAAGAGTACAGAATCTTGTTTACACCCAGATGCTTATAAAATGGTACTCTGTCTTTAGGAGAGCATAGAAAGCTTCATAAGATGTTGACTGGTTTAAAGGCAATTCTAATGTCAGTCTTTAATATTTTGGCTGTTTTTCTTGATGCATTGCCGCCATATGGAATAGATGCCATAACTTTGTAAATTTCTGTGTTATCACTGAGTGGTTTATCAAAAAAATAAAAGGTGGAAAACGTTTAATTTTTTGCCATTTTTTATTATGTTAAGTAACCTCCCAATGATGCTGTTATAGTACTCCCACAGATTCAAGACTCTTCGACACTTCTGTGCATGTGAAATGAAGGAGAATCCATTCCGATTATAGGGTAATCAATCTGTCTTGTGGG